>NW_026705527.1:465000-627704 GCF_029867415.1 Vicia villosa
AAGTCTTTAACCGTAAAGTTAAGTTTTTTACGCCGGTTCGTTAAAGGGCTAGAATCTTCCTCCTCCAATTGTGATTACCCTTTGTTTACTGATTTGTTTCCGCTTGAATTACACCCGCAATTTAAGTACAAGTGTCAGTATAAAGTCATTGACAGTGTTGTGTTTATTGATAATCCGGAAGTGGTTTATCTTAATCCTGAGGAGGTTGAAAGGTTTAAGAGATTGAGTGGTGTTGAGGATTTTCTTGTGGATATAGATGCTGCTAGGTTGTATAACCATTTTGATGGGAATGGTTTGCGTAGTAAGGTTAAGAAAACTAGTAGTTGTCGAAAAGTAGATGAAAGTGATGATTTTTCCGAGCTCAAGTATCGGATGCCAGATGCCCATGTCGTGAAGCCTATTAGGAGTATTCCGTTTAATCATGGTATGGCTCTTGGAGATGAAGGTGATGATTCAGAGAAAGTTGATGTTCCGGCTGTGTTGTTTCTTCCTTCTCGTCCTACTAAGAAGGAATGGTCTGACATTGTGGCTGCTACTAAGAATGGTTTTGCGTTGACTGGAAGTGCGGCTACGGGACGGGTTGGACCCATCATAGGACTTGTAGACATTGGGGAGTGTGAAGACGCGTACCTATTTCGCATGTCTCTCCCTGGCGTGAAGAGGGATGAAAGTAAGTTTCTTTTTTAAATCTTCATTCACATAATTGCTATTCATTTAATCTTCTATGCTACCTGTACTTGAATTTTAGGAATGTCTCTTTCATTTTTGTGTTCATCTATGAGATTTCCATTAATGACTGCAGAGGAATTCAGCTGCGAGGTTGACACTAATGGCAAAGTATTGATACATGGAGTGACCATAACAGGAGAGAAGACGGTAACAATGCACTCTCAGGTGTTTGAAATGCAAACTCAAAACCTTTGCCCACCAGGCCATTTCTCCATCTCATTTCAGCTACCGGGTCTTGTTGATCCGCATCAATTTTCAGGTAATTTTGGCACGGACGGGATTCTTGAAGGAGTGGTTATGAAAGGCAAATTAGGTGATGACTAAGTTCTGTCCGATTAGGATTCTTCTTTTAATTTTAATTCCGCCTGGAACTATTCTGACGCAGAATGTCAAGAAAAATGTGATTTTGAGTAACAGTATCATGTATAGTTGGTATCTTAATGGTATTTATTTTTTTGAGATTCTGTTACATCCTTAGATGATCTCTTGACATTCTCTTCATGTAGAAGACAAGAAATAGTCATGACATGACTAGCTAATCAATTTTGTGGACATGTAAGAATGTTTGAATATAGTTAGTTATTTTGAGAGAACGTTTCATACATACTGAAGTGTTTAAAAGTTTGTTGGAGATGTACTATGCCAATATAATTTCACATTTTATTTTTATCTCTATCAAGCTTAGGTCAAAGTTATAACCCAGTCTTCCTTAAGGGTGGGGTTTTCTTGGAGTTCCTCGCTGTTAGTTTCATCCAAATGCTGAGTCTTTTGATTCTGACCTCTAGCTAAAGAAATTGTGGTTACTGCAATGGATCTTGAGATTAAAGAGTGTGTATTTAGCATTAAGTTAAAAATTATTTTGTGGTTCTATATTCTCTTATTGGGATTAGCATAATCCAGGGGAACTTGTAAATTTTATCACGATATCTCCGCACACAATTGCGAAGATTAATTATTCTTGGTAACTTAAACTCACAAGAATTAATTTTGTTTCCAAGATACCTTATCATTTAAGTTAAATTAGAGGAATTGTGATTAAATGATAGTTGGTTCAGTAGTGTTTCCAATATTCATTATGTTATTAAGTCTCAAAGAAAGATTTTATATAAAATAGAGTAAACGGGAACTTAAACTCAAAACCAATGGTTCCTCGCACTCTTAGGCTATGTTTTGGAGGGGAGGGGAAGGCTTCCGAAATCAAATTTTAAAAATAATATTTGACATTTTTTGAAAAAATAATTTTGTTTAGAATGATAAAAGACTCGTTATGATTACAAAATTTTTAATTTTCAAAATAGTCTAACAACCTAAACGATATTTGCAAAATTTATGAAAGCCCTCCAAAACCCTCATTCAACACAATTTTTGAGTTCTCCCATTTTATGGAGTTTTTGGTGTTATGAATAAAATCAAATCCTCCAAAACCCTCCTACCCAAAATCTTTTTATTCTTCTCACTCAATTCTTCCTATTTTTCAAAACCCTTCCCCCCCTTCCCCTCCAAACTCGCAAGCATAGCCTTAGTCTTCACCAAAAATTATTTTTAAGACGCCATAATAGTCCAAATTGCCTAGATGATAGATAGCCAAATTAGTCCAAATTGCCTAAATGATAGATAGCCAAATTAGAATTAATTCCATCAATGTTATCCGAAATCCCCAATAAGAAAGAAAAACTAAAAGCAATGAGAGGATATTCTCCCTCTCAAGCCATCTACAAATCTACAAACATCACACTAACTAAAACTAACATAGACGATTTTAAGATTGACTGAAGATTTTTAGTGGAGGCAAGGTCAATCGAGTATAAGCACAATAAAACAAGAGTCAACTGGATTTTTATCAAGTCTATTGAAATTTATCACGATTGTTAAGATTTTGGACTTAGTCAAAATACAATAAGACTAGATAATTGAACTTTATAACGCATTACGTGTTAATAAAACCAAGAGCTTATATAAATGTGCATACAAGGACTATAATGTGTTAATAAAACCAAGAGCTAATATAAATGTGCATACAAGGACTATAACGCATTACGTGTTAATAGAACCAAGAGTTGGTATAAATGTGCTTACAAAGACTATAGTGCATTACATGTTAATAGAACCAAAAGTTGATATAAATGTGCATACAAGAACCGTGTTGATGCAACACGACGAGAAACACGAGACAATAAAAATAGAAAGAACACTAACGCACTATTGTGTTGACGCTAAAATAAAAAGAACACTAACGCTCTATAATGTAAATAGCCAAATGAGCCAATATTTTCTATAGGTCACACACTTCTATGGCCAGTGAAATAGTTTTCTTTATAAACACCATAGCTTGTAAATTATTTAAAACATTCAATTAATCAATCAAATTATTTTATGCGTTTTAAATTCTTTACTTTATTTTATTTTTATGCATTTTTTAGGCTATTAGTTCAACTTTCCACATTCATATTTAATGGTTTTTGGAGTAGTTAAGAAATCCAATTGTTTAAAGAAAAAAAATCATCGTTGGGAGCTATAAGTCAATTTTTGACTAAAATTTCAGAGTTCGACAATAAATTTGGCACACTCAATGGAACACTATGACCAATACCACTGAAAATTTTCAATCATTAGGTCATGACATTACTTAGCAAATATACTTTCATTTTGGAAAGAGCCTAAGTAGTATGAAGTAATTATCACCATCTACAAAGAAGCCAGACTAACAAAGATAGGCGAACCTTCATAAATTATGGAAATGTCAACAACCACGCCTTTTCCCATAACTTCTAGATTTATGTTGGTTGTTTTACCTTAGGAACCAACATTACTAAAAAAAGTCTTTCATTAGAAAATAGTTAGACTTAGGGATACATAACATAGTGTATCATGTCTCTTAACAACTTGCTAACATTGTATGACATATACTCACAACGAAGTCAAACAATGAAAAGAGTTTCAGTCCATCAAGCCAATTCACGTGACAATTATGTAATGTTAACTACTCAAGGAATTTAAAAGAACCAAGGTCGTGTAGGAACTTCTACTTAAAGCCCATCAATCAACACGACATTAGGGTCTTCTATGTTTAGTTGATTCTTATACAACATGTACATTCCTTTACTTGGAATTCTCAGCCAAGTATTTTTACCAACAATTAACCCTAGGGGAGGCCATCAAAGGCATGGCATATTTGCATGCCACAAGTATCTCATTATGGAAATGCTATGCAAGTGAATAACTTGTCTTATGATGGACGACATATTTTTAGCTCAAACCTTAAACAGATTATTGCAATCAATGTACTTGCAAGAACATAGATCCATATTCTCACCCCATTTTGATGATGATAATGCATCTATCAGGGATGTGGACAAAATAAGAAAACCAAGGTGATAGATTGGAGTAGTTAAACTCCCCTTGATAACTATAGAGAGTATACTCTACTTTCTTTGAGAGTATACTTCTCCCCCCTGTGACATTATCTAAAGACAAAAAAAGAATGATAACCACATATGGCAGATATTCAAGCAGATAAATAACCGTATGAACAAACATAATCATTTAAAACTCAAAAATACTTTATTACTACCTCTGTTCCTTTATATAAGAGACGATTCACTTTTCTAGATTCATTGAGTTATTAATGTATATAGTCAATATACATACCAGATACATTGATTATTCAATGAACCTATAAAGTGAATTGTCTCTTATATAAAGAAACGGAGGTAGTAATTAAAAACTAAAATTCAAATAAAATAATTAAAAAGAAAAAACATAACAAAAGCAACAAAGAAACAACTGAGCAAACAACTACTCGAAATTCCATAATCTGAATACTCTATGAGGCATTTGGGATCCATTCTGTTAAAGCATACGAGACAGTTGATCTTCCTGTCTATCTTCTTCTGCTTCTAGAATGAATGGCTCTCCATGCTGAGGTGGAGCTAATTCACTTGAGGAAATTATCCTTAGAAGTTTTGTGGGAAAACACTCCATAGTTGATGAATATTCTAATTATACATATTGTGTTACTTTATATCCCAGTATAATTTTGGTCTATCCCTTCATCCTCAAGGTTGAATCTGACATGTTCCAAGATTTTTCGTTATCACCCCACAAATAGGTAACTAAATATCATTTCTTTTGCTATCCAACATATGGTGGATCGCACCACTGGTTTAATTTGTTTCTACTTTGTTGGCAATTCACCATACCACAACAACATTGGTTATGGATATTTGTCCAAAGTTGTGTTTTTTTTTTGGACAAGAATGTGGATTATCATATAATGTATGAGACAAATATCAATGATGTTGTCGAAGAGGATGTTATAGAGATTTCATATTACATTTTGGTACCTGCTGCTAAGAGAAGTAAGAGATTGGTAGGTGGAAAGAAGTTGTTGTAAAATGTTCCCGATGTTCCATTTTACAATGTCTCGTTCCATTATGAGGAGAGTGTTCTAAAATTGAAATAAGTCTTCCAAAGATGCATAGCCTGGGAGAGAAAGTTATTTAAAGAAGTCAAAAAGTGTTATGAAATAATGGAGTTGCTCAATGATGCACAGTTCCTAAAGACTATGGTCAATGTTAGTCTTTTTTATCCAAGACTGGTAAAAGAGTTCATTGTAAATCTTCCCAAAGATTTCAATAATGTCGAAATTAATGCATACAGAAAAATCCAAGTTCATGGAAATTGCTTTGATTTTTCTCCTACCATCACTAATGAATACCTAGAAAGAGGAAAAATAATTATTGTTGAACGTGTTCCTTCGTTGAATATCATTTCTCAAGAGATAACTAGAAACATCCATGACGAGTGGCCATCCAAAGGTTTACTTAATGCCTCAAACTTAAGTGTCAAATATTCTATCATGTACAAGATCGGGGTTGCTAACTGGGTACCCTCAAATCATGGATTAGGTATTAATCATAGCCTTGCTAGTTTTCTATATTAAATAGGAACTAGGGATGCATTTGATTTTGGGGATTATGTGTTTGAGCAAATAGTAAAGCGTGTTGAATCCTATACTATTAAAATTCCAATTGATTTTCCTTCATTGATCTTTGGTATTTTTATTAATAAAAGATTTAATGTTATGCCTACTGAATATGAAATTGGTGTTCCTCATAGCCTGTTGAATTTTAGTTAGAAATTGTTTGTCAGGAATCGTGTCATATACATGTGCTTTCTAATATTTCATATTTGTATGAGTTTGATCTGGATGCTGGTAAAACGTTATTATTGTCTCACCCATGTCTTGTCCGGTTAGAAGTCATCTTCTTAGAGTTCTTATGCAGGAATCTAGTGTCTTACAAGAAATAATTGCTACCTCCACTACCAAGAAGGGTGGGGTTGAAGGACTTATTCAAATATTGAATCAAAGGCTGGTGGTGCCTCTTCTTCTTCTTTAACTGTAGTGTAAGATGTTGAGAAACATGTTAGAACATTAGGTGTGGGGGAATTCCTAGCAAGTAGTGATGGTGAAGAGGATTTTGAATACGAGACTGGCCCTAGTGGTGACATTGTTGACTCCTCCCAGTGATTTTTTGTTTGTTTCTAAAGAATTTTTGTTTTGTTTTCTTGATGATTTGTTGATGTATACCATATGCAAGGCAAGATAATATGTTTTGTTATGTTTCCCCTGTGTAGGTTGGATTTCATGATTTTTTGTGATGCTTATTGTCCATTGATGGGTCGAGTATTTAGTTCCACATTTTGTATGCCCTTAAGGGTCTGACAGTCTCCTCTTTTTATCCCTTTAAGGCAAATACAGGGTGTAAGCATGTTCCATTTGTATCCTTTTGTTGTTATGTAAGTTATTTTCATATCTTTTGTAATCAGTAATTAGCATTGCATGTTCCTTTCTTGCTTCACTGTGATCTGATGTATACAACCATACATGTTATGAGTCTTAATATGTTTCGCGCTTTTAGGATTAGTTTCCTTTTATGTTCAAAAATATCTGTTTCGAAGCATATTCTCTTTTGGTTAAGATTTTATTTTGAATTCTTTTTTAGCGAGATTGAAATTCTTATTCATATCAGATTCACATTTAGTTAGATTTGTTTCAATCAAGATTCACAATCACCATTATGAAGATTGATATTTTGTGTGCATTTTGGAATCCAACTACGCTCACGCGAAAAACCCTAATGGGCTTTATCTTAAACAATTGTTTCAATTTAAGGAGACATTTTACAATGTGAAGACTCATAACTTACCTTGTGAAGCTTGACATATTTTGATGTTATTGAGTTTTTATGTTTTGGGTTGTAATAATTTATTCTTGGATTATCTTTGTTAAGTTAGGAGAATAAAGTATTTGTGTTGTAATTGTGTTTCATCACTTTATACACGTTTGTTATTGTACAAATGGTTGGGAGAGTGTTTGGGTGAAAGTGAGTGGGGTCTCAGATTTAGGGGAGCTTGGATCGAAGTTCATGGTAATATTAAAAAAAAGGGCACTGAATTGAAAGAGTTTAGATGTGACTTTCGTATACTATTTACAATAGTGAATTTCTTTTCATTCGAAAGATACTCTCCGACGTAGGTGACTTTGCACCGAACTTGGTTAACAATTACTTGTGTTATTTATTTTACGCATTTATTTTCTCTGTTACAAAATTGTATTGTCATGCACATTATTCTAACACTTTATCTGACATCCTATCATCGGTAGACCAAAATTTCAAGTAGGACGTCACATATACCAAAATAGAGAAAATATTCACATTATTCGCTTAAATAGTCTAATCAAACAATATTTTGTACAAACAACTATTCTACTATTTATAGAATAGTTTTCTCTATAAATACCATAACTTATTACGAAGTAACTATTTAAAACATCTAATTAATCATCAAATTATTTTTTATACTATGTCTTCTTTACATTACTTTATTTGTGCATTTTTTTAGACGAGCAATTCAATTTTTGAAGTCCCTACATAACACTTTTTTAAAATAGCTGTGGAATCCATAGGTAAATACTTCATCCGTCTCATAATAAGTGTCTCATTTGCATTTTTTTTCCTTGTCTCAAATTAATTGTTTATTTACAATTCCAATGCATCAATCATTATTATTTTTCCACTATTATACCCCTATTTATTAACTTTCACGTTATTTAACTACTATTAATAAGGGTATTCTAGTAAATGACATTAACTTTTTTACTAAAACCAACTCATCCAATCATTTTCTTAAAAATCGCGCACTACTCAAAGAAGACATCTATTATGAGACAGAGAGAGTAACAAAGTTTCATCTTCAACACAGTCAAAAAGAGATAATTGTACACAGTCAAAAAGAGATAATTGTTGTTGAGAACTATTGGTCGATCCTTAACTAAATTTTCATAATTTGATAACAAAGTATAAATCACTATCTTCAATTTCGGAGCAGAGAGCACATGTGGTACCAATACTATCAATAATTACATTCTTTCTTGCATAGTAGCAGCTGTCAAGAAAATGATATGACCTTAGAAGGAGCATTCTATTGGCCCATGATGTACATCCTAAGGAGGAAGAAAAGATTTAGACAGGGAATCGCCCGACCAACACCATTGTTTTCTACATAAGATAGAGACTGAAATAATAGGTCTTGCAGTTCACCTAAGATAGACTCTTTTCATGGGAGTATAACCCAAATCATATATATTCTTCAACCAAAAAGATGGAGGAGATTGGCCAATGGCCACTAAATTGTTTCAAATGAAAAGCTGAACAATATGTTGATCCTATTTTGCATACAAATCTCCTTCTATCCAATAGATATCATCTCCACTTAGCAACCAAACTTAGGTTAAAAAATATAATATCTTTTATCCCAAATTCTCCCTCTATTTTCCGAAATTCGTTTATGTAATTACTCATTAAAAACAAGAGAACATAATATATTGACTTTCAACAAGACGAATCCCAGCCATTCAACTTGACACTCTTGAGTACATAACTGATGATAGGTACCAGTAGAAAAAAAGGCCACAAAAACATTATAGGTGGCCAAATAAAAAAAACAAAAAGACTTCAGCATAAATATCGTAGATTAGTATTGACTAACTGGTAATAATCTGAATAGAAAGTGGTGAAATTTTGTAAATATTTAAGTACTTAAATGGAAAACACAATCGATCTAGGAAAAGATTATATAGAAGTACTAATTGGTCTCTCCACTTTACTGCTTTGTTGTCATAACCCATCTCAATGAGGAAACAAAGCAGTTCCATATTCAATCCACATCGCCACACAAGAGGACACAAAAGAGGAAATGAAATATTTAAACACTCAATTATGACATCAACTTCCTAATGTTCAGTGCGTTTTCTCTTTTCTTAACCATAATAGACACGCCTAGTAACAGCACATGCTTCCACACAACATACAAAATTATTATATATCTTCTAATAATGCAAGATCACTACTGCAAAATCAACATACAAAATTATTATATATCTTCTAATAATGCAAGATCACTACTGCAAAATCAAAATAGAGGATAAGACCGACACCTGTATTCCGATACATCTTGTTCTAATAACTGATGAATCATAAACCATAATTGGTTATTCATCTGTATATTTCAAATACAATAACATTCAATTCCATTAAGAAAAATGACTGAAATTTTAAAGATGCAGAATTAAATTTTACTATGATGTATTGAAATGGTCAGTACTAAAAAAAACTTCAACTTTCAACCCTTACAGAACTATTTTATTGCACCAAGGTTCACCTTAATAAGCATGACACTTCCATAATAAGTAGCTAATGATCTGAAGGCGACGGTGGTTGCTCGGGTGGTTGAGGCCACATTTGAGGTGCCATGTATGGATGAGACTGTGGAGCATACATGTTCGGATTATGCATCATGAGACCAGGATTTCCAGCTTGCTGTGCGTGATGTGGTGGCATATAGCCATAAGGAATTCCATCAGCAGGCCCTCCAACAGGCATTGGCCCTCTTGGTATTGATGCAAGCACTTCATCTTTCAAGTCCTCCCGCGGCACAATATCAACCAAGAAATCAAAGATATCAGTTCCGGTGATGGCTGCGGCAATATCATTTTTTTGAAGTGTTCGCCTTTTGTTCTCTTCAGTGTGAGTCCAAGAACGCAAGGTTAACTCTAGTATGAACATTTCGCACGCCCTTGCAAATACAACCGGCGCCTCAGCTGATATCATCTTCACATCCTCATCAGCCTTCATAATCTTCTTGATCCTAGCCAAGGGAAGGCTGTGGTTTTTGAAATCAGTAACCTTCTCGATTTCTTGATATTGAGTTCCCCAAAAGGTCTGGAGTTGTTGCTGTTGCTGCTGCTGTTGTTGCTGATGAATATGCTGATAAGCAAGTTGATGCTGTCCCATCTGAGTTCCGTCTGGTTGAACACCAGGCTGAATATTCCCAACAGAGGGAACAACCATCCCAGGTGACCCAGTTATATGGTTGGGCTGATATGGATTAGAACCATATGGAGCCATTTGTCCACTACCAACAACTCCCATAGCAGGGTTTTGGCCATGACCTTGATGATCCATTCTGTTCCAGGTAAAATCAACAAATATCAATCCCTACACTTCACATGGGACCAAAACAAAACAACAATATGCACACACATGGTAACCATAACACGTGAACAAAGTGGAAATAATAAAACAAGTATTGTCAAATAGCAACAACATAAGCAGAATATGAACAAATCAATATTGTTCTGTACTAACTATTTAGCACAAAATGTTATGAAACAACAACCTTAAAACAACAAAGCCTAACAGAACTTGAACAAAACACTATTTTCCGCGGCGAGCTATTGATAACACACAAAACACAAACTATCAATCCTATACATCAAGCCAAAAACTATCAAATTCATTAGAAAATGATAATTTTGCCCCCAAAATCAGTACACAATTTATCTCTATGCATCAAGCCAAAAACTTTCAAATTCATAAAAAAAAAAGTTAATTTTTATTCCAATTCAGTGCATATTCATCACCATGAATCAAAGCAAAAACTATCAAATTCATCAGTAAACATATTCATCGCAAAAACTATCAAATTCATCAGTAAAGATATTCATCGCAAAAACTAATTCAGAGCATATTAATCTCTATGCTTCGAAATAAAATAAAAAAAACTATCAAATTCATCAGCAAATATTAACTTTGACCTAATTCATTACAATTTCACAAGTTTATATGTCTCCATATAAGAACCATAACATATTTCTGGGGTTAATCGGAAGGGTAAAAAATAGAATTTTGACCGTAACAAGAGAAGTTAAACAACAGAGAAATTTGTCTAGATATGCATAAACAAGTTAAAGGTATTGAGAATTCGAGTTGTTACCTTGTGTGAGTGGTGACGCTTACTCTGAAAATATGAATAACGTGACGAGATAAGAAAAAGTAGAAAGAGCGAGAAGAAGAGAATGATCAGAAAAATGATTTTCTGATCTATTGCAGGAGGATTCGAGTTGGTCGAAACCAGAAGTGTTTTGGAATGTTCGAGTACGGTGGAGGAACCAATTTCTTTTTTGCCCTTTTTTATATAAGGGAAAGACTGTTAGGGTTTCATAACAAATTGGAAGAATATCTAACCTTTCCTACAGGTTTTATACTTAGTAGGAGGCTTTGTTTAGCGAGTCATATTTTGAGATAATACCTTATAGTTTATAAGCTCTTATAATAATAAAAAAAACGGTTTAATAACAATTTTTTTATTATAAATTTATAATTTATTTTATAAACTTATTTTATTAGTTTATAGTTTATTTTCTAAATGCTATTTTAACTAGCATTTTATCTTATAACTTATATTTTTTATTAATGTTTTATAAATTTTAATATTTTAAATGTGCATTTAATTATTAATTAAGAAATGTCTTTTTAGATCATTTTACATTGATCAACTAGTTAAACCGTAATTTTATCAAACACTTTAATTAACTTATCATCCATTAGTCATCAACTATAAGTTATATGCTATCAACCATCAACCATCAATCATAAATTATAAGCTAACTTATCACTCAACCGCTAATTTTACCAAACAGAGTCATGTAAGTGTTGGATTGAAATAAATATTATATTTAAGTAATTAAATTGATAAAATATAAATTTGGCTACTATTTTCAACATTCCAACTGTTTCACTCGTTGCAGAATTTCTTCGTATAGAGTGAGTAAAGGTATTGTCGTTCATGTTTGTGCTCATTATCAATTTGTTTTGGCAACCAAAGGTTTTGCACTACAAGAGAAAACCAATCAATCCCTGACTCATGACCTCTCATAAGAATCCATCAAAAAGATGTTAGGGGGAGAATATGAATTTGAATGGTCTAGAAGAGACGGCTGGATAGACCTACCCAAAATTAGGCCTATTTAAAAAATTATTTTTGAAATTAGAGTTTGAAAATATTTTCGCGTATGGAAATTTTACGTACAAAATGTATATGCATTTTGGACGGAACCGGCTGAACACAAAATAGATGATAGATGAAAGAATACCAATTCAATCAATATCTCAATTGAATGAAAATCGATTTACACGAGTTGTGTAAAGAGAATATTTTCAATTGAGAAATAAATTTAACATACATCATTTGGGACGCCAGCACGTATGCAAAACACATTAAAGTCAAACATATTATATTTAATCAACAATTTTCCTATCAATGGATCCATAAATCTATAAATGTCACATTCAAATCATCACTTGACTCACCTTGCAATCACCTGATTCTATCACCTAAAGACTTTATGGACTACTGTTCTAGTTTGGACTTTTGGTTGAACTAAACCTAATATCCCAACTTCAAGACTATATATTTTTGGTTGAACTAAACCTAATATCCCAACTTCAAGACTATATAAGTTTAACACTACCAACACTTAATGTACAAAATCTCTTACCCTTAAAAACCTCATGAGTAGCACTAACTTAAATGTCATAGTGTTTGCATATACTTTGCAAATCTTCCCTGTCTAGGCGACGACAAATATGTGATCAACCAAGTAATTAAGTCATCACTCACAAAGCATCCATCAACAATAGAGTATGAGTTCTATACTAGAACAAAAATAACTAAAAATAATGAAGTGTACACAAATTATTACTTGTGTATCATAATTGTTCTCATTTTTATTTCAAAGATATTAAAAAACACTTATTTTAAATTATTCTTTAATGATACAAAATTATTTCGTGTATGATTTTAATATTAAGTTATAAGTAGCATATTTTAATATTCTTATTTTTATATAGAAAATAATATAATTAATTAAAATTTAGTTAATTGATTAATGAAAAACATGTTTTAAAATTGGATTGGATGGTTCAATAAGTTGGGTGGAAAATTGGATTAAGTTCCGCTTTGAATACTTCTAAAAATTGTTAATCAACCAAAACCGATAAAACAAACAAAAAATCTACCCCTAATCTTTTTAAATAAGAAAAACCATTGAATTAGAGGTAGTTTTCAAAAAGCGAATGGTGCATAAACTACGTTTCAATTATTTTTCATTCTTTCTCAAAATGTGTAAAAATGATAAGAGAGTAGTTCTTGAGTAAAATTTAGAATTTTAAATAAAAAAGATAGCTTGAACTTTGAAGTAGATAAATTGGACTTTTTATGCATGTGTGTGACGTAAGAGTTCATTCCTCATTGATGATACCCTATCATTACGTGATATTTGCGAGGAATTTCGACTAAATCAGTAGAATTATGAGCAAAAGCCAAGTCAAAGGTGAAGAAAGTTGGGACAAAGAAGTGAGAAAAAATAACCAAAGGTGAAGAAAGTTGGGACACGCGGTTGTGATGCTTGCTAACGCAGTCGCGGTGGCGCGGTTTCCTGACACGCGTGTGCAGCTTTTTAAAGGGAATGTTGCCATTTTATCGGGAGATACGAATTCTGAGTGAGAAAGTGACGACCACGAGCTTTTGTGAGCAATTTTGGAGAGCATTAGAGTCATTTGAGAACTTATTTTCCGTTACTTTTCGTGAATTCTTCTTATCAACTCGTGATAATTGTTAATTCCACTATGAATAGCTAAACTATTTTAGATTAAGTCTTTAGAGATGAACCTAATTGTAGTCTGTTGGATCATATGTGTAACACCCTAATTCCCACACATAAATTTTTGCATTATTTAATCGTAAATACCACCACAAGGGTGTCTCATACGTCATAATAACACACCAGGCTCCGTAACACGGGTTTCAACATAATAATTCATAACATATCATGCACGCTCACTTTTAATTTAAAGTATCATCGTAACAACATTTATATAACATTATCATTAACATTATCACCCTAACATGTCGTGTATATATTCTAACAAGCATCATCATTAATAATATCTTCATGACAGTATCAACATAGTTATATCATTATCACACATAATTAACACACAATACAATGATTCATTAACCAAACAGATAATTCCAATCAACTCATAAACACATTCAACAACTAGGTATACTATCACTAGATAGGAAATCTCATAAGATTTCTAACGCTTCAAACGGAATTTCGTTTGGATCTACAGCTTAAAAGTTACGATCAAAATACCCGACTGAATAAAAGATTGATGATGCAAAACAATCGATTATTATGTTATTTTGTCCATAAGCCAATTGATTGGTATGCTGTGACAATCGACTGTTCTTGCTCATTTTTCCAAAAATTCATCTTTTACTATGCGTATCAATATAGTTCCAATTCTTATTCCTTCCAAACACCCCCTAACTTCTAAATAACTTACTTTAAGTTCCTAACACAGTTAATCAAATTGCTATCCTGATTTCATAATGTATTCATAAATTATTATCAATTCAACAATTATACTCAAGAACCTACATATATTGTATTCATCCCTAAAACCTTTGAAACTCATCAATGGGGAATATACATGAACACCATATAGAAAAACAAAATTTTATTCATCAAACATTAACAATCATTATCAATTCAAAAGAAACTTAAATTTTATTCTACCCATCAATCCATACCCCTATTATTGAACTTAATTTCAACCCTTACCTGATTATTCGAGCAAAGATGAATGAATCCTTGATTTCTCCTAAGCCCTTCTTCCCCTTCCTCTTGACCTAACCTTTCTTTCTTCTCTTCCAACTTTTCACGAACCGACAGAAAATCTCCTCTAATCCCTAACTTTCCTATTTATAAAAAATACAACTCCCCAATTGGGCTTTCCCCATTCTACCCTCACTTACTCCTCTAACTTTGTATTCTGTCATCATTCTTCTCCCAAATGCCAATTTTACCCCTTGTTTCTCTATTCTTCTATTTTAATTAAATAAATCACTAAAATTATTATTATTATATTTATTAATTAATTCTAGTCATTTTTAAATTACTCCACTCATCTCTAATTACTCTCTGCACCCCATTACCTCGTGGTCATACACCTCAACCATCCAAAATAATTTAATTTAATCAAATAAATCACACATAATTCTTAAAAATTCTAAATAAAAGATATAATCTAAATTATGATGTTACAACTCTCTCCCACATAAAGAATTTTCGCGCTAAAAAATTACCTCAAGTTAACATATTCAGATACAAATCCCTCATTTGGCTTTCAAGCTCCCATGTTACATTTCCACCAGCTGGTCCTCCCTAAGCTACATTCACCAAGGTAATCTCTTTAACTCGCAACTGCTTCACTTCCTAATCCTTTATCTGCATGGGTAGTGCCTCAATAATCGAGTTATCTCTTACTTGTATATCATCCACATGGATCACATGATACGGATCCAGAATGTACCTCCTCAACTGAGACACATGAAACACATCATGAGGATTAGCAAGTGAAGGTGGAAAAGTAATCTAATAGGCCACTTCTCCTATCCTCTGCAAAATATGGTAAGGATCGAGGAAGCGTAGAGTAAGATTTCAAGACTTCAAAGCTCGACCAACACCAGTTAGCAGAGTACCCCTCAAGAACATGTGATTTCCGTCTTTTAACTCAAATGTTTTTCTCTATTTATCACACTAAGTCTTTTGGCGACTCTGAGAAGCTCTCATCTTCTCCTGAATCACTTTGATCTTCTGTGTGGTCTGTTGGACAATCTAAGGTCCAATGACATCACCCTCACCTGACTCATACCAACACAAAGGCGTCCTACACCTTCTACCATACAATGCTTCAAACGGTGTCATCCCAATACTTGCATGGAAACAATTATTTAAGGTAAAATTAATCAACGGTATAAAACTATCCCAAGCACCTCCTTGTTCTAATGAAAAGCTCTCAATAAGTCTTGTAAGGATTGGATAGTCCTCTCTGTTTGACTGTGCGTCTGTGGATGATCAATAAACTCAACTTCAGCTTAGTCCCTAAAGTAGTCTGCAAACTCACCCAGAACCTCGGCGTAAATCTCATATCTCTATCAGATACAATATTGGATGGAATCCCATGTAAACTAACAATCCTCTCAATATACAGCTATGCTAACTTCTCCAACGGATAGTTAAGTCGATTTGGGAAGAAATTAGATAACTTAGTTAACCTATCTACAATAACCCATATAGTATCACAACTCTTCACCATCCTTGGAAACCCTGACACAAAATCCATTGAAATGTTATCCCATTTCCACTCAGGAATCGGCAAAGGCCGCATCAAACCCAACGACTTCTGATGCTGAAGATTTGTCTTCTGGCAAGTCAAACAAGCATACATAAATTCAGCAACTTCTTTTTTCATTCCAGGCAACCAAAAGATCTTTTTCAAGTCTTAATACATTTTAGTAGCTCAGGGATAAATACTTTGACCATTTCGGTGTCCTTATTTAAGAGTACTCTTCTAGAGTTCATAAACATCAGGAATACAGATCATGTCACGAAATTTTATAACACCATTATCATCAATCTTGAAATCACCATCTTGACCTTGATTAATTAAAGCCAAACGATCGACCAATTTCAAACCAGTCCTCTGACTTTCTCTAATCTCTTCCAAAGTACCACAGGTAAGCATTAACATATCTTGCTTCACACTATGCGGCGTAATTTCACAAACCAAACTTAAATCTCTGAATTCCTTAATCAAATCCATCTCTTGCGCCATCAAGGTCAACATATGTAATGTCTTTCGACTCAAGGCATCTGCTACGACATTGGCTTTACCAGGATGGTAATTCAAACCAAAATCATAGTCCTTCAATAGCTAAAGCCATCTTCTTTGCCTCATATTTAATTCATTCTAATCAAACATGTACTTAAAACTCTTATGATCACTTAACACTTCAAATCTAGAGCCATACAAATAATGTCTCCACAATTTAAGTGCGAACACAACGACGGCCAACTCTAAGTCATACATAGGATAATTATTCTCATGAACCCTAACTTGTCTTGATGCATAGGCCATAAGTTGTCCATTCTACATTAATACACCACTCAGACCCATCTTGGTAGCATCATAATACATAACAAAAGGTTTGGTTGGACTCGGCAGAATCAACACTAGAGTCGACGTTAACATCTTCTTAAGTTCTTGAAAGCTCTCTGCACAGTGAATCAAATTGTTATCCTAATTTCATCATCTATTCATCAATTTAAAAATTAAACTGAAGAACCTACACATTCATCCATAAAACCTTTGAAACTCATCAATGAGGAATATACATGAACTCCATAAAGAAAAACATAATTTTATTCACCAAACATCAACAATCATCATCAATTCAAAAGAGACGAATATGGATATTTTATATTATTTGAATACGCATATAATATAATTATCATTCAATTGTTCTTGTGTTTACTGCTCTTTTATATCCACGAGCGCACGAAGTAATTTTAGATGAGTAGAAATTATTGAACGTAAGTATACCGATCTGAATTAGGGTAATTATCCCACTTAGTAATTAAATAAGAATAGTTAATTATAAGTTGTAGCTTTAGGATTAACAAACTTTGAAACGCCTAGTTTAACTTTGAAATGATCTAAGGAATTAGAGAATTATCATTTAAATTAGTGAGCTCCACACCAAGAAATTGAGTGTAGTGGGTTATGTTAATTCGCCATATAATTATCGCATAATTATTATTTATCTAATACACATTCCTCAATAGGTATAATTAGGGGATTCGATTAAAAGATCTAATTGTTTTTCTTTATCGAACTTATCTCTGAAAATTCCCCCGTACTTGTTTTTGTACCAATCATAATTAAAAATCCCCATGTTGTTTATTTTAATTCGCATTAGTATTACCTTGTTTAAATTTACAATCCCTGTGAAGACAAATTATTTTATTACTTCGACCAAATCAAAACACTTGCTAATAAAGTCATCATCAAGTTTTTAGCGTCATTGTCGGAGATTGTTGATAATTTCAACAAGACAATATTTGTGTGACGCTTTTTATTTTTTAAATTTCTAGATTTAATTTTGAATTTTCTTTGTTGCTATTTTTTTTTTCTTTATTTTTTGTTTTAGTTTGTTTTTGTTTCTATTTTTTAGTTGCTTCTTGCTAATACTTAGAATTCTATTTTTATTTTCTATTTTAATTTTATGTTTCATATTTTATTGTTGTTATTTTAATTTGTGTTATTTAGTTATTTTTATCTAGTTATCTTTATCTAATTCAATGCTACTTAGGTATTTATCTTATGATTGTGTATGTCAGGTAAAGGAAGACATGTAAGCACAACTTCAAGCTTTATCAAAGTGCATTTCCGTCTTAACTCTAGTTCTAGCAAATGTTAATTCAGTCAGGCATTACGATGTGATTTTATCTAACTATGATTTGTAATATATTCTGAAATATATATCAAAAGCTTGTAAAATCATTTAACAATGCAATAACACAACAACAACAACATTCTAAATACAACAACTTACTAAATCACTTTTCAACAATATGGAAAAACAATATATACATAATACAACAACATTGTCAACAACACGTTAACAATCTCAATATTACAACACAATAAGAATGAATCAACGAAAACAACAATATATATATATATATATATATATATATATATATATATATATATATATATATATATATATATATATATATATATATATATATATAACATTCTCAAAAACACAAAAACAATCTCAATCTCACTCAATCACAATAACATAAAATATTAAACAACAACAACAACAACAAAAACCTTAACCATCTCAACAAATAGCAAAAACCTAAAAATCAACATGAATGGTGATGAAATAGATAACGTATCATAATTGTGAAGAAGAGGAAAATGCCAAGAAATGATTTTTCGTGTACGCTTCTTGAAGTTGCATCTTTTCCCCTCCTTGATTCGATCCTGAAATGATAGAGTTTGCATGGTCTGTGCTATCACTCTCTTCTATTCTATCGTTGGGACACTTGTGGTATGAAGGAAGGAAAAAAACTAAAACATGTTATATTTTAATTTTAGAGAAACATTTTTCACCATAGTTGACAAAAATAAGTGTTGTGATATATTATACATATTACCACAGTTTTCCTTCACACTGCTGGTGAAATTATTTAGGAATTTGTCTATAAAATTAAACAAGCGTATCATTCACGTTTTTATTAAATCTAACTCATTACGCCTTCAACCTTCATATTCCATTCTTTAAAAGCTAATACAGTATATTGAAAAACTTGGTTTAAAGATTAATGTTATGATTCACTTTATCAAGTAAACAATATGTTTGAATTTTAACATTAATCTTTAATGCCAAAATTTTCAAGTTATAGTAAAAATTAATGAAGATAATGAACACAAAGCAATATGAGATTTTAAAAATGGTGAATGTATGTAAAAACTAAACTATGTGTTATTGTGAAAACTAAAGTCTCTGAGATTGAAAAAAATGAACGTCATATTTTACTACGGTTGGTAGAAATGACCGTGGTGAAAAGTATTTCAATTTTAATATAAATATAGAAATTAAGAGGACGCGTCATTTTTTGTAACAAAAAAATGAAAATTGTCTCTGCTGGAATTCGAAGCGTGTAATCCTTAACCTATCATCACAGTTATTAGTGTGGATCATGGTGAAAAGTGTTTTAATAAATAATAAAAATATATTACTTCTGTTGATTAAATGGATGAGGTAATAAGATGTTTCGAAATATATATTTTGTAGTAGTGTTGTTTTCTAGCTATAATTTGTGTAGTAAGTTAAGGCCTAAATCATCAAATTGATATGATCGTTACAGACTCCTTTATCTTCTTGTAGTGTACTTTAATTATTATTATTGTCATGTTTGGTGTGTTATTTGTTTGAAGTGTGTGTTTGTTATGTGTGCATGACATATCTGATTCATCTAAGCATTACATTCACTCATTCATTTCATTTTTAAACTTTCATTCATTTCATTTTCAATCATTCATATAATCTCAAACTTTATTTCACCTTCAACCATCATTTCCACTCATCGCCATCAATAGAAGGTTCAAGAGAAGCAAAAGAGGAAGCATCCTAGTTCATCATTGGTGCCTCCTAAAATTCCAAAGCAAAAGAGAATGAAGACTATAACACATGAAGATTCCTATTGAGCTAAGATAAAAATAGTTCCTCCGAGTAATTCTGCTCTTACTTCTGGTTCATCGTCTTCACATGTTCAAACTCTGACTACTTTGGTTCACAAAGTCAATCACCTTATCTATGAAGACGAATATAAAAGATTCTTTGAGATGATTTTAAATAAGTCTCTTGAAGCTAAGTATCTTGTTATAAATAAAGTAGAAGTTGCTCTGAAAATGAATTTTTTAAAGCCATTTGAAAACCAAAAGTTGTTGAAGTTTCTTAGTATGGACAAAAGATGAAACCCTCATCATCTTAAATCTTTTTACTACTATGTCAAGTTTACTAGAAAAGGTCTTGAGTGCAATTTTTGCGGTAGATTCATATCTTTCACTCATGTTGATTTTCTTGAGCATTTTGGCCTCGCATACAAAGGTATGGAAGTTGATCAATCTAAGACTCTAGATTTCCAACGTGTTGAGTTTGTAGAGTATAACCATTTGGATTCTTCAAATTTTCACATCAGTCAAATGAAAAGTAAAATGTGCATGCTTTTTTGGGAGTCTGTGAAGATTTTGTGCATAAAAGCTAAGAAATAGGCTATAGCTGAAATTTAGGATTTGTATCTGATGTGGTTGCTCTTGACTCAGAATTGGGTCAAATTCATAATGGACGAGACTATGATCTGCAAGGAAAATGAGAAGTATTCTCTTTTATACACTTACTTCATTCGATTCATTCTTGAGAAAAATAGTATTTATTCTGCTGAAGCTAATATCGCCAAAGCTTCGAAGATGTTTACAACACAAAGGTTAAGTTTATGAAGTATGACCAAGATGCCAATATTGTATACTACTATCAGAATGATTTTTGCAGAATTTTTAAAGACGAGTTTGTAGCTTGTGAAGAGGATACAGAAGGATATGTTCCATAGAAAGCCATTTTTACATCTGTATTTGCTTATCCTGCTCCTACTCTCATTGATACCATTTCAGTGTTTTCCTCTAACGGTGAAAGCTTATTTGGACGTTTGGGTGGATCGGATTTTGACTACCTCCCAGGTTATAGAAGATAATTTATTTCCTCAACTTGAAGTTGATATCGTTGAAGCAAGAGAAAGACAAGCAAAATAGGAAGAAGTTGTGAAGGCGAGGGAAAAACGGTTAACGACTCAGTTTTTTGTAGACAAGGGTGGAATGGCCGCTCATAAGGGTTTGGATTTTGGCTTTGATTTTGACAATCTTTCTGCTCTTCCTAATCGTTGTCCCTTTAACCTACCAGAGTTTTTACCATACATTGCATTCATTTTCATATCATGTCATGTAATTTAAAGTTTATTATTGAGTACAGGTCATTGCGTTTTTTTTTAATATTGGTTATTAAGTCTTTTGGTGGATTTATTATGGCGTATTTTTGGGACAATTTGTTTTTATTTTGATGATTTTCTGCCATTGTTGTACTATTTTTTATCTTATATCTCTATATTCTTGGGTCTAAAGTGTTGCATGTGTATTTTGCTCGTATGCTTATTTATAGTTAAGTAGTTTACTTATATGTGGCATTTCGAGTGTGTTCACATGCTTTTATGGTTTCCTTTGTGTGTATTTTATTTTTGCTTGTCTCTTTTTTATATTTGTCAAAGGGAAAGAAGCTTGTGAGATATTATCATCGTATTTATAAGTATTAAGTGTTTAATGCATAGAGAGCTTGAGATCTTAAGAGATGTGTTTCAAAGGTCTCAAAGACTTGTGTATTGTTAGTTGTATGTTGATCAATAATTGGAAATCTAATTGCTCAATCAAATAATATCACAAATTTTCCAAACATAAAAAAGTGGGTGACTAAAATTGCTCGGTTGGTATCATATTTATTTTTATGTTATGTTCCATTTGTATTATCCTTGATTTGATTAGTTATTGTTTATTTGAGTGAAACTTAAATTATTCATTTATTTGATTAGAATTGTAACTTAAGTATATGGCTTATTCATGTTAATATGTTTATTAAGCTTGATTCACTACCTTGTATTTGTCTTGAATAACAAGTTAGAAAATTTAAAACATAATTTTCTGAAGCTTATTTCAAATCAAGTATAAGGATTATTTGATTCAAACATCAACTTGAAATTTGGATATTTATTTTGACTATTTGATTTGAATCAAAGATGTGTGTGATTCGAATCACACAATCTTTGAGTCGAATCATAAGGTTTTTATGTGAATCATGATAATCAAATATTTATAAAAAAAAAACATTATTCTTATCATGCTTTTCTTACTGGAATCATGAATACAAATTATGATTCAAATTAAAGTGGCAAGCTCCTCATTTTACTACTACCTTGATTCAAACCATAACCTCATAATTTGACTAGAATAATTTGTTCTTTTTCTCAACTTTTTGTGTATAACCTCTAGCACCTATATAAATCTTTTTTTTGTCATTTCCCAAAATGATGTAAAATGATGGATGGTCAATGTAATTTTTTCAGAAAGAGATCAAGTAAGATCAAATCCATATTTTTCATAAATTTTGAGAAAACGCATGAGAGTTTTTTCTTTCACAAACAATTTTTCTCCTTGAATCAACCTTGTAAAAAACTTCTTAGAATATTGATATTGAGACATCTAAGATGTGTTGTGTGAGACTCCTTGGATAACCTTCATCATCTTCAACCTTGAACCAAGAAACCATTTTTGTTATGATCAACTCTAAATATTGAGTTAGAGTGGTAGATCTAAGGTACATTAGGGAAGCAATTTTTTTTGATGAAGTTTTGTTGTGTGTATAAAAAAAACCACTTCGTGTCTTTGGTATATAGGAATTGACATCCAATAAGAGAAGAGTTTCTCTATACTCTATTAAAAACTTGGGTAGAATTGAGTAAAGATTGTTGCAGAACAAAGTTGGGAGGGAGTTATTCAATCATTCTTGTGTAGAAAAAACGCTAAAAAATACTCTTGTATAACAAAATTACAAATAGTGGAAGATCCTACAATTTTTTATGGTGAAACCATTGAAGAGTGGATTAAACTCTATTGATGAAAAATAAGTTGAACCATTATATATTTGGTGTACATTTTTCTTCTCCCTACCTCTTTTACATTTCTAAATAATATTGTATGTTTAATTTGTTTGCCTTCTAATAAAATCATGGTATCAAGATCTTTACCTTGCTTATATTGATTTATTGTATAAGTTTAGGTCATAGATGGATCTAGTTCATTGATTATTCTATCACTTGATTATAATTGTAATGACTTTTAATTTTAGATTGAACAACCTTTTGAAATGAATCAATGTTGAACTATGCAAAATTAAGTTATGATCATTGTTGTATTGCTTGTCAAAGCAACTTCATATATCTCTATTTTGTTTGATTTCTTATTTTCTCATGTAGTTTTGTTAGACATTGAAGTATATTTTTTTCAAACCATCCGCTATATTTCGGTTTTGCTCGTTTTCTCCAAATTATTTTGTTAAACTCTAATTTGTAAAAGAACTTTTTTAAAAAAATGGTTTTTTTGGGAGGAGTTTATTCAACCCCTTTTTTAGACCCTTTAACTTTTATACTCTCAT
Organism: Vicia villosa; assembly: GCF_029867415.1. Lineage (NCBI taxonomy): Eukaryota > Viridiplantae > Streptophyta > Magnoliopsida > Fabales > Fabaceae > Vicia > Vicia villosa. The sequence goes on from NW_026705527.1 coordinate 488,818, forward strand.
CAACACGCAGTAAGGTGCGTGAAACGGACGAGATGTTACCCTAGTTAGGGGCATGTGATTCTGCCCTCTAGGACACTTTTTAGTGTTGGGCCTGATTAAACAGTCACTCACATAAAAGGTCAGATATCATGCAGACAATTTTAACTATTTGTCTTATATAAAGTAACATGTGTCATTTTAGATATTCATTTATTCGTACACTCAAATTACTCTCTCATTCATTTAATAACTTTGGTGTTGGAGTGTTATTATTACAGATCTACTTTGTCATATCAAAAACTCACACCACCGCATCAAAAGTCAAGTTTACTCAATTTTCACATTTCTCTTTACGAAACACCCGCAAAATTATCCTATTTAAATTTTGCATATAATAATTTTTAAAAAAAAATATTGAGAACAACTATAGAATCTCAACCTTTACATTAGATTTAATTTAATGGTTAAAACTATAATCAGCATTTTTAATTAATTAACTGTTCGATTTAATATAATTTAAAGACTAAGATTTTTGGAGTAAGTTAAAAATACTTACTGGATTAAGAATTGATCAAACAGTCATATTAAATGAAATAAAAAAATATGGTCTATTAAATGAAAACAATGAATCACGACCATTAAATTTTAATTTGTTGATTTTAATGAACTAGATTGGTTTCTCTTTCTATGTTGATTTAAAATAAATATTATGGATCATAGAAAGAGAAATCGGTTCAGTCCATTAAAATCAACAAATCAAAATTTAATGATCGTGATTCATTGTTCTCATTTCTCATAATAACAAAGTGTTCTCACTTGAGTCGTCTCATATATATATATATATATATATATATATATATATATATATATATATATATATATATATATATATATATATATATATATATATATATATATATATATATAAAAGACGTATCAAATGAGAACTTAAGCTATAATGAGAACTGAGAAGTTTTAATAATAACCATACGATTTAAAATTAATGTTCAGATATGCATTTATGTGATATGTATTTAAACTAGAATCTATCTATTAATTATTATCTCTTAAAATATGAGTGAAATCTGAGACATTAATTTTAACCATTTATTAGAGTTTGATCTAACTCATCCTTACAAAACCGGCTGGTAAGGTGAGGAGTGTCCCTCTATATATACTCTTTCAATGCACTATCTCCAACCAATGTGGGACTTTAAGATCTTCCTAATACACCCCCTTATGCCCAACACTCTTTTGGGCTTGGTGTGTGGATATTAATGGTGGGCGGCCCATGGTCCGATCCATATGCTCTGATATCATGTTAGAGTTTGACCTAACTCATCCTTTCAAAACCGGTTATGTAAGGATGAGTTAGGTTCAAACTCTAATACCATTAAATTGAAAAAAAAATGCTCTCTCTGTCCCAAAATAAATGCCACATTTGAAAAAAAATTGTCATAAAATACTTGTCACTTTACATTACTAATGCAATTTTATATTTAATCTTCAAATTGTATCCTCTAATAAATACTCTAAATTTATTGTTTTCTCACTTAATATTAATGTTATTTCGAATACACCAATAGTTTATCAGCATAATTTGGTAAAGTTAGTATTCTCTATTTTATTTATTACTTGTTTCTTGATTTGTGTGAAGTGAATCATTGCGACAAATAATTTAAGACGGATGGAGTATTAGTCAAGATGTGGAGTAAATCTTGATAACTTACCCTTGGAGTAAGAATATCCCATATATATATATATATATATATATATATATATATATATATATATATATATATATATATATATATATATATATATATATATATATATATGAGGAGGGATCAAATTACACCCGAAGAGTTACACCACGAGTTACACTCGTTCAATAACTACATCTCGAATTAATATTTTTTAAATTCAACCGTTGGATTGAAACATAATATCATATAGATCATACCTATAAAGTTTGAGCTTAATCTATAATGATTTACTATGTCATTGGATTACATCAAAATTAACGTTATATGAAAGCTCATTTTGACGTTAATATTTGGATATCTTGATGATATAGTAAATCATTATAGATTAAGCTCAAACTTCATAGGTATGATCTATACGATATTATGTTTCAATCCAACGGTTGAATTTAAAAAATATTAATTTAAGATGTAGTTTTTGAACGAGTGTAACTCGTGGTGTAACTCTTCGGGTGTAATTTGATCCCTCCTCTATATATATATATATATATATATATATATATATATATATATATATATATATATATATATATATATATATATATATATATATATATATATATATATACAGGGGCGGAGCTATAGCCCAGCGAGCCCGGGCACGCGCCCGGGCTCAACCCCTCCTTTCGTTGTATACTCCCCACTTAATAGTTGATTTTTTAGACAACACTAGGGACAAAATTAGTAATTTTTAGACAAAATTAAGGGCAAAATTAGTAAAAACAGGGTGTAAAATTTTTGGACAAAATTAAGGGAAATTTTTTTAGACAAAATTAAGGATAAAATTAGTTTAAACAGGGTGTAAAATTAGTAAAAATAAGGTATAAATTTTTTTGCCCGGGCTCCTTAAAATTTCTGGCTCCGCCACTATATATATATATATATATATATATATATATATATATATATATATATATATATATATATATATATATATATATATATATATATATATATATATATATATATATATATATATATATATATATATATAAAGTAAAAAAATTAAAATTAAAAAATCATGGAGAACAGAAAATAACACTTTTGTCGACAACCCTCTATTTAGAGGACACCTCCACTCTACTTTACGATCCATTTTCCTTCTTTCGGTCGTTCTCGCTTTTTTAAATAACTCATTTGCTTATTGTCCTTTTCTTTCTTTTTATTTTCTTTTATGTATATTCTTTATCTTTTTCTTTGTTTTCCTAGTTTAACGAGAAAGCCTGTATAATATACTTTATATGTGAATGTGATTGATAATTCAGAATATCTAGTAAATTTTACTAATAGTGTAGCTATGCATAACTCATTCAAGTTTACCCCTTGCTTTTATCATATCAGAAACCATTAGGATCATAAAATTATAGATCAATAAATGAAAGTGGTTTTTATAAAGAAGAAAGTAAAAGAAAAATGATGATTGCATATTTTACCCATGATTAATAAGATATTTCTTGTTCTCTTTTTTTTTTTTTTTGGTCAGAAGTATATTTCAAAGAATGTTTAAATATCTTTTCAACCTTAGGGCTGTGCTCCCAATATTACAATGGCTCTGTCCATAAATAGAAAAGAGGAATATGAAAACTTAATGTTCACACTTCTTCACACTCCACGCTTACCTCAAAAGTAATATTGTAAAAACGAAATAGAAAAGTGACAGATTTGAATTTCTTTTTTATATAAATATTAATGGTTAATTAGCGAGAGAAAAAAAGAATTTTTGTCAATTATTTTGGAGTTTCAACTCACATCACTTGACTACACCTTAAGGATGTAGGTAAATGACATGAGTGCAACTCATTTTTAAGGAAAGATTAGAGATTGCCTGCTAGTGGAGTTTATACTCATCATTTATTTTCACTTTCAGATTGATTTGACACTATCTTATGAGCTGCAGTTGAATTTTATTGCACATGAAAAAATGGAAGGATTGGTTAGATCATTAATTTGGGGTCATTAAGAGGTAAAAAAATCATTGGAGTCTTTTTTACACACATCACATATTAACCTATATGTAAAGGTGATAATATATGTAAATGTGATAAGCGTGTAAGTTTTCTCATTTATAAATGATTAAATCTCTAATTTTTAATAAATGGGGGACTTCTCCACATTTTGTTTCTTAACATTTTCAACTCAAACTTAACTCGTTATTTTCAACACTCTCTTAAGTGTGAGTCTATCCACAATATTTTCCCTCAAGCGGAAGACACTCTTTCAAACGTGACATGTCTCCTACGCTACGCACCACCATGTGGGAAGAACTTTTGATGCAAGTGAGTCGGTCTTTCACTCGAAACAACGACTCATGACACCACTGTTGGGTCATCAATTGAGGACTTTTGATACAAATGTGTCAGTACTTCACTTGAACCAACGACTCATGATACCACTGTTGTTGGGTCATCAATTGAAGACTTTTGATACAAGTGTGTCAAACCTTCACTCGAACCAACGGCTCATGATACCACTGTTGAGTCATCAATTGAGAACTTTTGATACAAGTGAGACAGTCCTTCACTCGAACCAACGACTTATGACACCACTGTTGGGTCATCAATTGAGGGTCAACATGGGGAAACATTTTTATATTTTTCCTTTTTTATGAGCAACACACTTTGTGAGAGACCCGCCACATATTCCCTCAAAACCTTAAGGTGATAGGTGTGTGGGTTCTCTCATTTATTAATGCTCAAGTCTTCACTTTTCTAATTAATGTGAGACTTTCCCACACTTTGTTTCTCAACATTTCCAATTCACACTTGTTATTCTCAACATGATTGAGGAAAAAGGATAAAATAATTTTGATTGGGAGGTTTTGGAGGGTTTGGAGGGTTTGTTTTTATTCATAACACCAAAAACTTCTTAATTTGAGAGAAGTTGAATTTTGTATTGAACGAGGGTTTTAGAGAATTTAAACAAAGTGTTTAAATTTAATTTTTGTTGTTATAGTATTTCAAATATGTTAATACTAAACATTATTTTATCATTTTATACAAAATCTTTTTTCCAAAAAATTATCAAATATTTATCTATATTTTTCAAAAAAAAAAAAAAATTAAATCCCTCCTTTCTTCTCCCTTCAAAATTCCCAAACAAATCCTTAAGTAAAAGAAATTTTGATTAACTTTTTATATAACCACAAATCTTTAGCCTATTATTGTTCGATCCTAATAACAATCTAAGCTTTTAGATTAAGATCTTGTAATCTAACTACTTAATTATTGAAATTAAGTGTATATTGTTTCATTTTTCTATACCATATACAAAATACATACTACTTATTATATAGTGAGTAGACACATCATTGAATTAGTTATATAACATATTTCAATTGTAACTAGCTCCTAACTACCTCGAACAAACTTTTAACAAACTATTTGTTTTATCTCTATTACTTTCTCACAAATTTAAGATGGATTTAAACAAATTATTTTAAGTTTAACACGCAAATTCTAAAATACACTTGTAAGTTGTACCTAGTGGATTTGTAGGTTTGTCTGCAATTTGTGGATGAGTAGGAACATGTTTGACAAGTATCTTTTTGACAATAACTCGTTCGCCTACTAAGTGGATATCCAGCTCAATATATTTTATTCGTGCAATTATATTATGTGACAACATAACAACACTCAAGTTATCATAGAGGATTATTAAAGGACGTAAGGAAACATGGAGTTGAATGAGTAGAGATTTCATCAGAAGTAGTTCAGTGATAGAATGAGTCAGGACATGATATTTAGCCTTAACACTTGACCGTGTCACTAAAGGTTAGTTCTTTGAACTCCAATCAACCAAATTTGGGTAAAAATAGACACATGAGCCTGAAGTGGGACGTCCATCATCCAGGGAATTTCCCAATTGAAGTCATTATAGGCACAAAGGGTGAAACTCTAGTGAACAAGAGCTAACATGAGGAGAATACCACGTGAAACAGTGTCACTTAAATACTTTAAGATATGTTTTACAACTAGCCAATGTCTTTTAAGAGGGATAGGCATAAATTGACATACTTTGTTAACAGAGTGTCGCTACCGCAAAAATTAACAGAGTCGCCACTAACATATTTATCCTGAAAAGGTAGGGAATGCCAGCAAACCACAAAACAAAACAACGGTCTCACGACCAGAGAAAAAGGGTAAGGGATTCGGTTACGCGAGGAGAAGGTGTTAGCACACCTCGCGCCCATCGTACTCGATGGTATCCACGCTTGTGTCTAAATCTATGGGTGTGTAACAAATCTACGCTTAATCTGATCTAGAATGCATGCAAAATGTATGGAAAAGAAAGAGTTGTACTCGCACGGGCCCTACCCCGTTGCCTACGTATCCTTTTTGAGGAATCAGAGGTACCGTAGCTCGGCTAACTAGTGTTAGAACAAGATTTGTTCTGATCAATTATCTTAGTTTTGATGATAACAATAATATGAATTTTGCTTAAGATAATATGGTACTCTAATCCAATGCAATTTCCTTTTCAGGAAATATATAAAGAGTATGCATAATTCAGCGCTCAGAAGCTTTGTCTCAAAGGGTTCAGCATGCAACATCAGAACATGGTCTGGCAAGACATCAGAAGATGGTCGAAGCAGAATCAGAACATGGGTCTATGGAAGCATCAGAAGAACAAGAGATCAGAAGCACTGAAGTTCTGATGGTATCACGCTCAGAAGCACTTCAAGGTCAGAAGATCAGAAGATGCTTTGCACCAAGCTGTTTGACTCTGATGATATTCAAACGTTGTATTCACAAACATCAGATCAGAAGGAAGTACAAGTGGCAAGCTACGCTGACTGACAAAAGGAACGTTAAAAGCTATTATAGGCTACGTCAGTAGACACAGCGTGAACAAGGCTCGAGGTAGTTGACAAAAGCGTATAACATTAAATGCGATGCTGTACGGAACACGCAAAGCATTAAATGCACTCAACGGTCATCTTCTCCAACGTCTATAAATATGAAGTTCTGATGAGAAGCAAGGTTAACGATTCTGCACAAAAACAACTCATATTAACTTGCTGAAACTCTGTTCTACTCAAAGCTCAGAATCTTCATCTTCATCAAAGCTCACTACATTGCTGTTGTAATATATTAGTGAGATTAAGCTTAAACGTTAAGAGAAATATCACAGTTTGTGATTATAGCTTTTAAGAAGCAATTGTAATACTCTTAGAATTGATTACATTAAGTTGTAAGGAACTAGAGTGATCGTGTGGATCAGAATACTCTAGGAAGTCTTAGAGGTTATCTAAGCAGGTTGTAACTAGAGTGATCGTGTGGATCAGAATACTCTAGAAAAGTCTTAGAGGGTATCTAAGCAGTTGTTCCTGGAGTGATCAGTGTGTGATCAGAAGACTCTGGAAGACTTAGTTGCTGACTAAGTGGAGAACCATTGTAATCCGTGCGATTAGTGGATTAAATCCTCAGTTGAGGTAAATCATCTCTGCGGGGGTGGACTGGAGTAGTTTAGTTAACAACGAACCAGGATAAAAATAACTGTGCAATTTATTTTTATCTGTCAAGTTTTTAAAGCTACACTTATTCAAACCCCCCCTTTCTAAGTGTTTTTCTATCCTTCAATTGGCATCAGAGCGCCGGTTCTAAGGTGCAAGCACTTAACCGTGTTTAGAAAAGATTCAGGAAGAGAAAAACGCTTCAGTAAAAGATGGTTGATGAAAGTGAAAAGTCTACACCTGCATCTACATCTGGCTCTGCTGAGCAACACAACGGTAACAATGGTTATACTAGACCGCCGGTATTTGATGGTGAAAACTTTGAATACTGGAAAGATAAACTGGAAAGTTACTTTCTTGGTCTAGATGGTGATCTATGGGATCTTCTGATGGATGGTTACAAACATCCAGTAAATGCCAGTGGCGTAAAGCTGATAAGGCAAGAAATGAATGATGATCAGAAAAAGCTTTTCAGGAATCATCATAAATGCAGAACTGTTTTGCTGAATGCTATCTCTCATGCTGAGTATGAGAAGATATCTAACAGGGAAACGGCCTATGACATATATGAGTCTTTGAAAATGACTCATGAAGGAAATGCTCAAGTCAAGGAGACTAAAGCTCTAGCTTTAATCCAGAAGTATGAAGCCTTCAAGATGGAGGATGATGAAGACATTGAAAAGATATTTTCAAGATTTCAAACTCTTACTGCTGGATTGAGAGTTCTTGACAAGGGATACACCAAGGCTGATCACGTAAAGAAGATCATCAGAAGCTTACCCAGAAGATGGGGTCCTATGGTGACTGCATTCAAGATTGCAAAGAATCTGAATGAAGTTTCTCTGGAAGAGCTTATCAGTGCCTTGAGAAGTCATGAAATAGAGCTGGACGCAAATGAGCCTCAAAAGAAAGGTAAGTCTATTGCATTAAAATCTAATATCAAGAAATGCACTAACGCTTTTCAGGCTGGAGAAGAAGATCCTGAAGAATCAGAATCTGAAGAAGAAGATGAACTGTCCTTGATCTCCAGAAGGCTAAATCAACTCTGGAAGAACAAGCAAAGGAAGTTCAGAGGCGTCAGAAGTTCAAAGAAATTTGAACGTGGAGAATCTTCTGATGACAGAAGATTTGACAAGAAGAAGGTCATGTGCTATGAATGCAATGAGCCTGGACACTTCAAGAATGAATGTCCAAAACTTCAGAAGGAAAATCCCAAGAAGAAGTTTCATAAGAAAAAAGGTCTTATGGCAACCTGGGATGAGTCAGAAGATGATTCAGACTCTGAAGATGAGCAGGCTAACTGTGCGCTGATGGCGACAGAAGATGACGGATCAGAATCTACATCAGAATCAGATTCTGAAGAGGTATTTTCTGAACTTACTAGAGATGAGTTAGTTTCCGGTCTAACTGAACTTCTGGAACTCAAGTCTCAGATCAGTCTCAAATACAAAAAGCTGAAAAAGCTATTTGAATTTGAAACAAAGAAGCTTGAGTTGGAGAATTCTGAATTAAAAGAAAAACTTTTAAAATTATCCAATAATGTTGGATCTCCTTCTGATTCAGAAAAATCCACTCCGAGTCTAAACCATATTCTGAAAGAATATGATTTAAGTTTCAGGAAGTTCTTATCTAGAAGTATTGGCAGAAGTCAGCTAGCTTCTATGATATATGCTGTGTCTGGAAACAAAAGAGTCGGCATTGGTTTTGAGGGTGAAACCCCATACAAACTTGAACCTGTTGATGAAATGAAATTCACATACAAGCCATTGTATGATCAGTTCAAGTATGGCCACTCCCATGATATTAGGCACACTTCACATGCTCAAAGTTTTCACATAACACACACCAAAAAGCATGTGACACAACCTAGGAAATATCATGAAACTCACATTAAAAATTATCATGCTGTTCCTCCTATTGCTTACAATGTTAAACCCAAGTTCAATCAGAACTTGAGAAAATCTAACAAGAAAGTACCCAAAAAGATGTGGGTACCTAAGGATAAGATTATTCCTATTGCAGATATCCTTGGCTGCAAAAAGGACAAAGCACAACATGTCGTGGTACCTGGACTCTGGATGCTCACGACACATGACAGGAAGAAGGTCTATGTTCCAAGACCTGGTGCTTAAGTCTGGAGGAGAAGTCAAGTTTGGAGGAGATCAGAAGGGCAAGATAATTGGCTCTGGAACTATAAAGTCTGGTAACTCTCCTTCCATTTCTAATGTACTTCTTGTAGAAGGATTAACACATAACCTCTTATCTATCAGTCAATTGAGTGACAATGGTTATGATATAATCTTTAATCAAGAGTCTTGCAAGGCTGTAAATCAGAAGGATGGCTCAATCCTATTTACAGGCAAGAGGAAGAACAACATTTATAAGACAGATCTGCAAGATCTTATGAGTCAGAAGGTGACTTGTCTTATGTCTGTTTCTGAAGAGCAGTGGGTCTGGCACAGAAGATTAGGTCATGCTAGTTTGAGAAAGATTTCTCAGATTAACAAACTGGATCTTGTCAGAGGACTCCCTAATCTGAAATTCAAATCAGATGCTCTTTGTGAAGCATGTCAGAAGGGCAAGTTCTCCAAACCTGCATTCAAGTCCAAGAATGTTGTTTCTACCTCAAGGCCATTAGAACTCTTGCACATTGATCTGTTTGGCCCAGTCAAAACAGCATCTGTCAGAGGGAAGAAATATGGATTAGTCATCGTAGATGATTATAGCCGCTGGACATGGGTAAAATTCTTGAAACACAAGGATGAGTCTCATTCAGTGTTCTTTGATTTCTGCATTCAGATTCAATCTGAAAAAGAGTGTAAAATCATAAAGGTCAGAAGTGATCATGGTGGTGAATTTGAGAACAGATCCTTTGAAGAATTCTTCAAAGAAAATGGTATTGCCCATGATTTCTCTTGTCCTAGAACTCCACAGCAAAATGGGGTTGTAGAACGAAATAATAGGACTCTGCAAGAAATGGCCAGAACCATGATCAATGAAACCAATATGGCTAAGCATTTCTGGGCAGAAGCAATAAACACTGCATGCTATATTCAGAATAGAATCTCTATCAGACCTATTCTAAATAAGACTCCTTATGAATTGTGGAAGAATAGAAAGCCCAACATTTCATATTTCCATCCTTTTGGATGTGTATGCTTTATTCTGAACACTAAAGATCATCTTGGTAAGTTTGATTCCAAAGCACAAAAATGTTTCCTTCTTGGATATTCTGAACGCTCAAAAGGCTACAGAGTATACAATACTGAAACATTGACTGTAGAAGAATCAATCAATATCAGGTTTGATGATAAGCTTGGTTCTGAAAAACCAAAGCAGTTTGATAATTTTGCAGATTGGGATATTGATATATCAGAAGTTGTTGAGCCAAGAAGCAACGCATCAGAAGTAGAGCTTCTCAGAAGCAAAGAATCGGAAGATCAAGTATCAGCTTCTCTGGAGAATCTAAGCATTTCTGAAGAACCATCTGTCAGAAGATCATCCAGACTCATCTCTGGTCATTCAGAAGATGTCATTCTTGGAAAGAAGGATGATCCAATCAGAACAAGAGCATTCCTTAAGAACAATGCAGACTGTCAATTAGGTCTTGTATCTTTGATCGAGCCAACTTCTGTTGATCATGCTCTAGAAGATCCAGACTGGATAATTGCTATGCAAGAAGAACTGAATCAGTTTACAAGGAATGATGTTTGGGATCTTGTTCCTAGACCAGATGGATTCAATATAATCGGTACAAAATGGGTCTTCAGAAACAAGCTCAGTGAGAAAGGTGAAGTGATAAGGAACAAAGCCAGACTGGTGGCTCAGGGTTATAGTCAGCAAGAAGGGATTGACTATACAGAAACCTTTGCACCAGTGGCCGGGTTAGAATCTATTCGTCTATTAATTTCATTTGCCACTCAACATAACATCACTCTCTATCAGATGGATGTTAAGAGTGCCTTCTTAAATGGTTATATAGATGAAGAAGTTTATGTCCATCAACCTCCTGGTTTTGAAGACTCTATGTCTCCTAATCATGTTTTTAAACTAAAGAAATCGTTGTATGGATTGAAACAAGCTTCCAGAGCTTGGTATGAACGCTTAAGTTCTTTCCTTCTGGATAATGGTTTCACTAGAGGAAAAGTGGATACTACTCTCTTTTGTAAAACCTTTAAAAGGGATATTTTAATTTGTCAAATATATGTAGATGATATTATTTTTGGAACATCTAATGCTACACTTGGAAAGGAGTTTGCTGAGTCTATGCAGGCTGAGTTTGAAATGAGCATGATGGGAGAACTCAAGTATTTCCTTGGAATACAAATAAATCAAACATCAGAAGGAACGTATGTTCACCAAACCAAGTATGTGAAGGAACTTCTGAAGAAGTTTAATCTTCTAGACTGCAAAGAAGCCAAAACTCCTATGCATCCAACATGCATCCTAGGTAAGGATGAGGAAAGTAAGAAGGTAGATCAGAAGTTATACAGAGGTATGATTGGATCTCTTCTATATTTGACTGCTTCTAGACCTGACATTCTGTTCAGTGTTTGTTTGTGTGCTAGATTCCAATCAGATCCTAGAGAATCTCATTTAACTGCTGTTAAGAGAATTCTAAGATATCTGAAAGGTACTACTAATGTTGGCTTAGTTTACAGAAAATCTAAAGAATACAACTTAGTAGGATTCTGCGATGCTGACTATGCTGGAGACAGAATTGAAAGAAAAAGTACTTCAGGAAGTTGCCAATTTCTTGGAAGTCATTTGATCTCTTGGTATAGCAAGAAGCAAGCAACTATTGCTCTATCAACAACAGAAGCAGAATATGTCGCTGCTGCTGGTTGCAGTACACAGATGCTCTGGATGAAGAGTCAGTTAGAAGATTATCAGATATATGAGAGTAACATTCCTATATTCTGTGATAATACTTCTGCTATATGTTTATCTAAGAATCCTATTCTTCATTCAAAGGCTAAACATATTGAGATTAAACATCATTTCATAAGGGACTATGTTCAGAAGGGTGTTCTATCTTTAAACTTTGTGGATACAGACCATCAATGGGCTGATATCTTTACAAAACCCCTGGCTGAAGATAGGTTTAAGTTCATTCTGAAGAACATCAGTATGGATTTATGCCCAGAATGAGAAGATGAGAAGTTCTTATGTATGAGTATCTTCTGAAATGAAAATGGATTATTTTCTAATTAGAAGTTCTGATTGAAATCTTTTAGAAATTATGATTCGGTTATTACTAACGTTTCATTGTCTAAGTTGATTCAGAACATCTTTTAAAGCAAAACAGCTGTAACGTTTTATCTCGGGATGGTGAACCTGTCGTTACTATTCATGGATAAGCGCGCGTGCAGTTGAAGGGACGCCGACCATAGGTAACTGTGCTAGTCACCTCATTTGTCTTTATTATCTCTCCTCATGTCACGTAACATTAAATGCTATCCATCATTTGTTTCATTTTATTTTCTTTTAAATACTCTTCAAACGCTTCTCTTTCCCTCTTATATTTTTTCTATTACACTCTGTCTTTGTTTTCCTGCATCCCTCTTTTGTAATCTATCTTTTGATTATCAATGAAAAGTTTCTTTGTTTTACATTCCAGTGATTTTATTTGTCGTTTTATTCATCTGAATCTTTTGAAATATTCTTTTTGATGTTATGAAAAAAAGGGGGAGAAGATAAATGATAAATGATTTGATTAATCTATCAGTTGCTGGGTAGAACTCCCACACATTTACTAACAAGAACTGCAAGTTCTATATGGTTTAAAGTGTTTTGCAGGTATAAAGAAGTGAAGAGAATCTTCAAAGCAAACACAGAAGCAAAACCATAAGAAGTGTTATTCTGTAAAAAGAATAAGCTCATGGAAACTGAAGCAAGCTGAGTGCTGTCAAGCTTCAGAAATCAGAAGCAAGAAAGAAGAATGAATCAGAAGCACTGATAATAGAATTTGATCCATATTTGTCTATTTGCTCTGACAAAATTCTATTTGCTCTGATACATCATTTTAGCCTATATGGCTCTGATACATATCATGTGTTTGAATATACATTTTATGTTCTGACTCGTTCATGCTGACTTTTGTCATTTAGTTTTTGTTCTGTAACATTTCAGGATGTAAAGATGCTCTGATGATGCTCTGGTACATTCAACAATGTTCTGATACAAATCTAGCATGAAGTGATGTTGGTAGAAATTCAAAGCTCTGAAGCCATCTGATGGAAGCAGAAATCAGAAGCTGTGAATGTTCTAAAGATCCAGAAAACTCAAGTTCTGAAGCTGTCCTAAATGGAAGCAGAAATCAGAAGCTGTGAATGTTCAGAAGATCAAAGAAATTCAAGTTCTGAAGCTGTCCTAGATGGAAGCAAAAATCAGAAGCTGTGAATGTTCAGAAGATCAAAGAAATTCAAGTTCTGAAGCTGTCCTAGATGGAAGCAGGAATCAGAAGCTGTGAGTGTTCTATGGATCTAAAGAAATTCTAGTTCTGAAGCTGTCCAATGGAAGCAGAAGTCAGAAGCTATGAATTCTCTAAAGACAGAAGCTTATGTGATCGTCTCTACCGAAATAATCAGGGAAGTCTTTTATTAAAGTTCTTCGAGTATTTATTTCAGGGGGAGATTATTTATCTCAGGGGGAGATTGTTAATCTCAGGGGGAGACATATTCATATGCTTATGCTATAGCTGTGTAATTTGTCTTTTACCGTCTGTTCTTTCTGATCGCAAATTCATATCATTTATATATGTTTTTGTCATCATCAAAAAGGGGGAGATTGTTAGAACAAGATTTGTTCTGATCAATTATCTTAGTTTTGATGATAACAATAATATGAATTTTGCTTAAGATAATATGGTACTCTAATCCAATGCAATTTCCTTTTCAGGAAATATATAAAGAGTATGCATAATTCAGCGCTCAGAAGCTTTGTCTCAAAGGGTTCAGCATGCAACATCAGAACATGGTCTGGCAAGACATCAGAAGATGGTCGAAGCAGAATCAGAACATGGGTCTATGGAAGCATCAGAAGAACAAGAGATCAGAAGCACTGAAGTTCTGATGGTATCACGCTCAGAAGCACTTCAAGGTCAGAAGATCAGAAGATGCTTTGCACCAAGCTGTTTGACTCTGATGATATTCAAACGTTGTATTCACAAACATCAGATCAGAAGGAAGTACAAGTGGCAAGCTACGCTGACTGACAAAAGGAACGTTAAAAGCTATTATAGGCTACGTCAGTAGACACAGCGTGAACAAGGCTCGAGGTAGTTGACAAAAGCGTATAACATTAAATGCGATGCTGTACGGAACACGCAAAGAATTAAATGCACTCAACGGTCATCTTCTCCAACGTCTATAAATATGAAGTTCTGATGAGAAGCAAGGTTAACGATTCTGCACAAAAACAACTCATATTAACTTGCTGAAACTCTGTTCTACTCAAAGCTCAGAATCTTCATCTTCATCAAAGCTCACTACATTGCTGTTGTAATATATTAGTGAGATTAAGCTTAAACGTTAAGAGAAATATCACAGTTTGTGATTATAGCTTTTAAGAAGCAATTGTAATACTCTTAGAATTGATTACATTAAGTTGTAAGGAACTAGAGTGATCGTGTGGATCAGAATACTCTAGGAAGTCTTAGAGGTTATCTAAGCAGGTTGTAACTAGAGTGATCGTGTGGATCAGAATACTCTAGAAAAGTCTTAGAGGGTATCTAAGCAGTTGTTCCTGGAGTGATCAGTGTGTGATCAGAAGACTCTGGAAGACTTAGTTGCTGACTAAGTGGAGAACCATTGTAATCCGTGCGATTAGTGGATTAAATCCTCAGTTGAGGTAAATCATCTCTGCGGGGGTGGACTGGAGTAGTTTAGTTAACAACGAACCAAGATAAAAATAACTGTGCAATTTATTTTTATCTGTCAAGTTTTTAAAGCTACACTTATTCAAACCCCCCCTTTCTAAGTGTTTTTCTATCCTTCAACTAGTTTTTGTTTGTTTTGTGTTTTTTAGATGAACGAGTTACATTCGCACTCCGCTGCTCGATCTTTAGAGTCTTACGCTTGGGAATGGAGAGGAAATAACAAGCTCTTAAGAAAGAAAATCAAAGAGTGTGGTTTGTGTTTTAAAGAATGCATAAGAAAAACCTAAGCTAAGGGGAAAAGCTTGCTACCTATGTTATCATACAAAGGGTGCAAGACTAATCTAAGCTAGCAACCTACGGGGAAAAGACGAAAGCAAACGAGAATATCACACAAACGAGCTCCGCTCGTAAAGCAAACAAAACCACCGGCGCATGCCGAGTAGTAGAAAAGCGGTCCCGCCATAGCCAAGGGGAGCGGATCACCCGAGTCAACCAAGCATTAGACCTCGCGCAAAGTGATTAGGCCATAGACAAGAGGAACGAGTACCTCTCAGCAACCAAGCCGTCACAGATCTAAAAGGAAAACGGTGCGTGCGTACACCGAGCATCAACGTCGGTCAATGTGAGTTATAGGAAATGCGGGGGTTCGACTGCATGAATCATTTACCTGACATACTCAATAACAGGATCTTGTGCTAGTTCAGAAGAAAGCAACGCGTAGCGTGCGCTTATTGAACAGACTCGATGAGACTGTGCGGGGGTTGATTGCTAACCCTTTATGCATTCCTTCCATGGGGACTTAATGGAGTGCCTTTAAAGGTCTTATTACACTGTGACTCCCTGCCGCAAAGCACAAATATTAACACACCAACAAAAATAGAGCCTCTTTCGATGGCTTGGCCTGATGAATGTCTAGGTCCTACTTCTCATGTTATAGGATGATGCGGAAAGTGGTAAAATGCGGGTAGAAGATAAAATGAAACGAGATCAATACCAAACAGATTATGATCTGTGAATTGCTGCAAAAAGAGAAAGAAAATAAGAGATCCCGCGAGCGAGCTAGCAAAGCAATAGCAAATAGTCAGCGCATCGATTAGCCGAATAAGCAAATGAGGATCGACATCGTGAAAATAAATAATGCGTCGATACGTGCGTCGAGCACAATCACAATATACCTGCAAGAGGAACAAGCAATCCAGACAAACAGGTATAAAGTTAAAGACATGTCTCCGAGATGAGAGCACGAAACGAGGGAATGAGATTATGTCCCGCAAAGAAAGCGAAACACAAACGAGATAAGCGTCGAACGGTAATTGCCTTTCCACATGCCTTGCATAATAGCACACAAGTTAGAGATAATAACACATCACAATCGGAATTTCGTTATTTCGAGTGATAAACGAACCATAAGGGAAAAGCAAAGAACACCGACAAAATATCGATCAAAACCAAATTTAAACATAACCAATGGCTCCAAAAGCATCGTTATACTAAAAAAACACTATTCACATGCATGAAAACTCAAAACGGTGCGAGAGATACAACAAAAAGAAGTTGAAAAAAAACTAAAAAAAAGCATGTAACCGGTTACATGAATCGGTAACCAGTTACATCACTGGCAGAAACTATTTTTTGAGAAAAAAGGGTCATGTAACCGGTTACTTGAATTAGGTAACCGGTTACATCACTGGCAGTGACGAAAAATGATAAAAAAACAAGTCATGTAACCGGTTACATCAATCAGGTAACCGGTTACATCAGTACCAGAAGCAAAAAAAAAATAGCAAAATTAACTTCCAAAAGCACTTTAATCATGCATCCATCAAAAGATCTAGTCAAGCACGAATTTGTCTCAATTTGCACAGCATTAAGAGCATCAAACAACCAAAATTAAGCCTTAATTTTCATGCACTGCATACTATCAACATCAATTATTTATCCACAAGTTCATGCAAGCATTAACACAAACACTTAAGACACACAACAAGCCACAACAATGGATCCAATCAATTATGCACATAAAATTATCACCAATTCAAAGATCTAAGGCACAAGAGTAATGATCAATCATCAACAATCATCAATTATGAACAAAAACCATTAGATCTATTAAAAATTCACATGATCACCACCAATTCAATCAACAACAAGTGGCTCTACCAATCAATCATCATTAATCATCACTTATCAACAACAAACAATGGATCTATAATCAAATTCACATGATGATCAACAATTAAGCACTTAATTCAAGATCCGAAAGCTTACCGAATGAAGATCTAAACCGAAGTGCGAACACGAATGCAAACGCAAACACAAAAGAGCGCCGAAGTTGCAAATCCGTAGAGAGATAGAGGAGTGGCGCGCGGGATATGGATAATGAGGGAGAATCCGAATCGAAATCTTGATCTTCAATCCATGTTGCTCTTGATCTTGATGAAGATTCAGAAAATTTGATGAAAGTTTTATGATATTTGTGGTTTTGATTCAAGGAAATTGAGAGAGAATTGAGAGAAAGTGTTTTTGATTTTTTTGGGTGAATTGAAGTTATGAGAGAAAATGAGGGAAAATGGCTTATATAGTGTGAGTGGTAAAATGTCCAAAACGCCCTTAATTATCTCTTTTTTGCTCGTTTTCGAGGAAATGTGGCTCGGTGTGAAATTCGAAAACGGAACCAACATCAACTCGAAGATGACTAGATTTGTGACTCATAGCCGCGAGAATCATCTCAATCCGATAAGCGGTGAAGAAATTACGCGCGTCTGAATGACGAGAAACACTGATTCATCTGGCGCGACTGTGCAAAATTTTGTGAGTACCGCTTAAAGAACTCAATAAAACTCCATCTTCGACTCGAAATCTGAACAAGCATGTGTGATGACGAATCGAAGCTAACGAAATTTTCGAGTGAATACCGCCAGAATGGACTTCATACGATAAAAATCGAAGAAGTTATGAATTTTCAAACTTGTCGCGACATACCCGAAAACACGCTTTTCACCGAAAGATCACGACGTTCTTCAAAATGCTGGGAATTTTCAATGCATAATTGGTCGACGTCCCGAAAATATGAAATCTTGATAATAATGACACGAAGCTCTAGTTAAAATTTCGAGCGAATCCGCTGGATGGATCATGAGATATGAATTGTTTAAGGCCCGAAAACCTACATTCAGCACCATTTTTCACTGCGAACGCTCCAGTAATTTGCTATATCGACAACCTTCTTCATGGAATTGATTTCTGAGTCAAAAACAAAAGTTGTAGAGAACGTCAAAACAGTCTAGGCCACGTGGGAACCAAGCTCATAATACCTTCCGGCTAAGACTTATGAATTTCTTCGTATCATCACCATATAAACCAATCTTTGCGTCACATTTCCTTAAAACCATGAAAATTCTTTATCATTTTTCATCCATTTTTGAATGACGAAATAAATGTCTTTTATAACTTATAGCTCAACTAAAGAGGGCAAATTTTGGGGTGCAACACAGAGAAAGCCAAATCTAATCTTGTTAATATGACATATTGAAGCGCTTCTACGATGGACCTGTACAGATGAGGAACATGAAGTGTGTCAGTGCAATTTTTGCTCCACTAGCGATGACTTAGCATGGGTGTAGATACACCTTTTGCATCAAGCATGTTGGCTCTTAACATGAGGTCTTTCACATACTTGGATTGTGTGAGTAGCAGAGAGCCATTAGCCTAATAAGTAACTTAAATTCCTAGGAAGTAAGCAGACTTGCCTAGATTCTATAGGACAAACTTAACATGAAACTTATTGATGAGATCATCTACTAGTTTGGAAGAAGAAACAATGACTAGAATGATATCTACGTAAACCAAAGAACACATAGTTATGCCTTTAGAGGAATAAATTAAGAGAGAATGGTCACGCATACAGCGAGTAAAGTCAAACTGAATAAGGATTTTTGCTAGTTTTTCATACCAAACTCTATGAGCTTGTTTTATCCCATATAATATCTTATTGAGTTTCTAGACTAAAATTTTATCTTTTGAAATAAACCCTGGAGGTTGTTGCATGAATACTTCTTCTTGTAAGATGTCATTCAATAAGGCAGTGTTCATGTCAATTTGTTCGAGATCTCATTTATGTGTGATAGTCAATGTGAGAAGGAATTTAATGGTTGCAAGCTTAACTGCAGGTGAGAAAATTTTATTAAAGTCAATGCCTTGTTTTTCCATATAGCCCTTTGCAACATACCTTGTTTTACTTATTTATGCTACCATCCATATTTTCTTTAACTTTGAACACCCATTTAAAAACTACAACTTTTCTATGTGGAGGTAGGGTTGTAAGTGTTCAGGTATTGTTGGAGACTATAACTTTGTATTTAACTTGCATAGCTTCTAGTCATTGAGGATAAGATGTAACATCTTTGAATGCGGTAGATTCAATATGGACAAGAAAAGCCTTAGGTATACAAGTGTTACATAGATTTTATACCGTCCTAGTTGTTACATAGATTTTATACCGTCCTAGTTGTTACATAGATTTTATAAGTCATTATAAGAACCTTTATTTGGTATGCAAATGTTACATAGATTTTATACCGTCCTAGTTGTATTAAAGTTGGCTATTGGAGAAATAAAACCTCCATTGGTAATTGACTTTTATGCAATAAATATATTCACAATGAAATAAGAAGTTTGATTTACAACTTGAGCTTTAGGCCGTGAAAATTTCAAAGACATAGTTGGAAAGAAATACAAACCATTTGTATCAAGAACTTTTTTATCAAGACAACCTTAGATTTCACGTAACAAATATTAGGGTGAAATTCAAAAATAAGCTTGATTATATTTAGCAAATTTAGAAATAGTGGTGACTTTCTTGTTATTTAATGAACAAGAAGTATATCCTTAAGTTTTAGTGCAAAGTGTCTGGTGAATTTCTTGTTATTTAATGAACAAGAAATATATCCTTAAGTTTTAGTGTAGTGTGTCTAGCATAGTTGTGGAATGAAATTGAGAAGAATCAATGGAGTGTATATTCAAATTTGGCCATTATAAGAATTACTAGTTTGTAAATGTGTATTGTGTGAAGTGAGATGATGTGAGGCACCTCAATCAGCGGACCACATCTGGGAATCAAGCTCTGAAGGCACAAACAATTCTTGAGTGCAGTCCTATGGATTATGAGTAGCTACAAGAGAAGCAACAACTTATTGAGTTGAGTCATTATTCTAAGAATTTGTGGAAGTTGAATCACCTTGGTCACGACTTGTAGTTTGAGAAGCTTGGCGGCTAAGAATAGTTGGAACAAATTCCTTATCAAAATGATACTAGAAATCAAGGATCGTGTGTCCATATTTTCCATAAAACTGACAAGTAAGTTTGTTTCCAATACCACTTGTGGTAGCATGACCCTTGCCACGGCCATGATGGCCACGTTCTCAACCTCTGGTGAGATAATATTTAAAATTCCTTTTGAATTGGCTGCATTATGCAAATCAAGATGGAGTTTGTTCAAGCTAGTTCTAGTGCATAAGGGACACATGTAAAACCTTATGTTCCAACATGTGTGGTGCAACATCTAATGTCTTACAATAGACATATGTGATTGCAGTTATGGTTCTGAGTAATTCTATCCAAGATTCACTCTAAAAAAATATCTACAGATTCAAGTTGAAGAGTTAATTTGGATGTACTGGTGCAACATGTTGAACACGGTGCTTAAACAAGTGTGCAATGCAACATCTGGCCTTGACAGCATGCCATATGGATGTTGCTTGGTGGGCAAGTTCTGATTGGGACTGAATCAGGTTTCGTGTAGTTATTTTAGAAATGTTTGATTTTTTTGACATTTGGATATGCTCAACTCAAATTTAAATTTGAAATATAACAAGCCATCTCTTATTGTTGGAGACAATCATGGAAAAGATCATATTCAACTGAATCAGCTATTTTTTGGACTAAATTAAATCAGATATTCAAGGAAGAAAAGCTGATAACATTGCTATATAAGGAGGCTCGGTCTCACATTTAAAACATGGGTTTTGTGTGCAAAGAATAGGTTCTTTGTGGTAGGGTTTTAAGTATTTGTAACTTGTATTCAAAGGTAATGCCATAATATGGGTTAAGGTAGAATCTTTGTGTACACAACTCGATGTTTTAGTAACTTGGCATACTTGTTGGTTTTTCTTAGATGAGTTGTAAATTTAACATTCAATAAGGTTGTTATTGAAGTTGATCACTTGAAATTAATGATTGAGAAAAAGTGAGAGATGTTCTCATATTTAAGGGGAGTCCAAAATAGAAGTTAATTGGGTAGTCTTAGGAAGAGACATTGAACAACATGGAGTTGTTGCTCATAAAAGATTAAGTGTACTATACTACTGATAGTGAATTTCTTTTCTTGGGTAAAGTGTCATCCAAACGTATGTGTGTTTTCACCGAACTGAATTACCAATATATGGTGTTATTTATTGCTTTTACATTGACTCTATTTTGCTACCCATTTGTGTAGTAAATCTGTTTTAACTTGTTAGATCTGACCTTCCTACTTACTGCAAGGTTAGGCTCTGCCCTTCCCCCCGCTCACGGTTTGCTGACCTATCGCGTTGTTCCAACATCATGTCCAACATCTCTCTCCTCAGAACAAAATTCCAATATCCCATCTTGCTTTAAATTGGAAAGTACGAAATTTGTTGACTCGGTTGACTATGACAATACTTTTTAAAATTTATTCAATTGAGCCTTGCATCACGAATGAATTGTATTCATAAGAAAGACCATCTAAAATCACATTGATTTGTGCTTCAAACCGCAATAGCTTTGATTTTGAGTAGATACTATAAAACTTGCCTATTTTCTTTTTTTTTAGACTTGTATTCCAATAGAAGTTGACTGACTTAGGCATTCATCATCGCACGAAAGTGTTTATGGACCATGTTCTTTACTATGAATGTGTATTTGCAAGAGAAAGCCTGAGTAATAACTACTTTAGAGATTGTGGAGAGAAATCAGATGAACAAATTTGGTCTTTCACAATCCACGCCTCATACTCATGGCATGTGATTCCAACTTGACAAATTTCAAAAGAATTTGAGCATTAACTTCAAATTTGTGCATTTTGTTGGTGAGGATAACAATTTCCACCAACTGATCTCACATGAGGAAGTTGCAATCATGAATTTTTATGGACAATTTGGGGCCACAAACATTTTTGTTAGAGGAATTCGAACAAGCAAATGAAGTGATGAGGTTTAGGGAAACTCGTGAAGCTTCTTGCGAAACTTAATTAGAATGATCAACTTCAACCATGGAAATTTTGAAAAGAAAAACTTGATGTGGTGAGGATAAAGATTTGAACTTCTATCAAGCTGAGAATGGTCAATTTTGCTAAAGTTTCTCTTAAGCTTTGTGAAAAAGGAAATGAGAAAGCTTCTCTGAAGCTCTTAGAAATGATAAAGCTTCACTGTAGTTCTTGGAGTGAAATTCGAAAAGTAAAATATCTAAGCAATTGATATCATATTAAAATTAAATGT
This sequence comes from Vicia villosa, assembly GCF_029867415.1. Taxonomy (NCBI): domain Eukaryota; kingdom Viridiplantae; phylum Streptophyta; class Magnoliopsida; order Fabales; family Fabaceae; genus Vicia; species Vicia villosa. The sequence continues at coordinate 511,405 of NW_026705527.1, forward strand.
GTATTATTTTATTTTTCTTACCATATACAAGTGACGTCTCATTTCTTATCCAGTGATTAAGTACTTCGTTAAATTAGTTATACAACATACTATTTCAGTATTTCATTTGTAAGTAACTCCTAACAATATCTAACAAACTTTGACTAACTCCTAACTACTTCTAACAAATTTGTTCTATATCTCAAATAGAGATCAACTTTTAAAGTAGTTTTGTCAGACAATCCATAAATTATGAGCTATGCTATGCTTAGCTTAATTTTTTACACCGTATGCAATTACACTGGTATGTATGGCATTGGTTTGGTGGTGCATAGGTTCCAAAATGAGACAAAAAACTATTAAAAAAAATAATGAGTATGTATTATTATAATATAAATACAGTGTAAAGTGTAAAACTTAGTATCATAGTAGAATTTCTCATAAATTATACCTCTAGTATGGCCTTTTATTTTGATTGAAATCATTATAATGCTCATTTAACTTGAGATATCTCAATTCACCTCATAATAAGGAAATTTTATTTTTGTCTGTTTTCGAAGGTGTATCTCTGAGAATAACTTTTTTATTTTATATTCCATTGTTCCATAAATTCATCTACGGAACTGTATAAACAACGTTAAATAAAATATCCGTAGATACATCTACGGAACAATTCAACGTTAAATTAAAAAAATGTTTCCGGAGATATACCTCCGAAACAGAGAATATTTTTGGAAACACGCGGTACGAGAGAAACTCCATGGAGTGGAATGAGAGAATTTCTTTAACTTTTACTTAAAAAGTAGATATATTTCTATTTATTTGTAATTTTTAAATAAATATACCATAAAAAATTTGGAAAAGAATAATACTCTATTATACAATATATGGAGGTGAGAGATAGAGCTCATGGGATGGTAGTAATGTAGTGTGGTAGGTAGATGGCTCAAGTTATATTTCCTCTTTAAGTCGTTTCCCCTCACTTCTTTTGACGCGTTAGGAGGACACTATAGCATAGTTCAAAGGTGCATTTTAATTCAAGGGTCCAACCATACTCTAGTGTACTAGTGCTACCAATTTGTTGTTCATAGGAATATCTACCATATGCTATTTCTTACCTTCCCACAAGGACTCAAATTCTTAACCTAAGACTTAAAAACCATCTTTATCTTTGTATTTCACCACTTGAGCAATAGATTAGATTAAAAGAGAAGACAGAGAAGCAAGAGAGGGGGAGAACATGTTAGATGGAAAATATAGAGAATCTAACCCCCTACATCATTTTCCTCAATAATGTTGCATCTTTTAATATTTTTCTGTTTATTGTTTTGTTATGAAATGTCTCTTGAAGACTAGTGGAATAAAGAAATAATAACTTGGTCAAGCCATAATTAGTAGGTATTAAGATAAGGTTTGAGGATTGGGTTAGTGAACAAAGGCCATGTGAGACTCTGTCACTGCCTTACAATACAATGGCACCATGTTCTACTCACAAGGTTGTCGTAACACAGGACACAGCAAAAATAAAACAAACTGCATATGATATATCAGATAAATCCATCCCTTAAACCTTGCACATTTTCCCTAACACTGCAACAAAAAATTAATGGACCCAAAAAGACAAAATAATAGAACCTGAAAAACAAACTAGCCACTAGTAAATAACTAATTACTTTACATGATGCTGCAACTCTCAGTGTTCTCATCACTGAACACATGAGTAATAGGATCTGCCATAGGGTGTGATGGCATTGGTGGTGGTGGCATGTAGTTCATTGATGGATGTGGCCTTCCTCCTCCATACATCATATGTGGCGGATACATACCGTTCATATTTGCTTGCTGTATTTGCTGCTGCTGCTGTTGTTGCTGCATCATCATAGCTGCCATATATTGCTGTTGCTGCTGTTGTTGCTGCTGATAAGGATTTGGTTGCATCTGCATCTGCTGCATTCCTTGATAATAACCACCGTTCATCCCAGCCGCCGCTCCCGCCGGTAATCCTTGCACCGCCGGCCTCATGTGGTCCATTGGACCCATTGGAGCCATCCTATTCATTGATCCCATCTGGCCCATTTGGCCCATATTTCCATTATTGTTACCATGACCATTATTATTACCCTTGGTAGGATTAGGATTACCTTTTCCATTTCCATTTCCACCTTTACCATTTTTACCATGAGGAGTACTGATATCAAAATCTTGAAAATCAAAATCAAGTTTATCCAATTTTGATCCACCTTTCTTACCTTCTTTCCCTTTGTTTCCACCTCCTCCTCCATTGTTTTTGTTCTTGTTTGTTGCTTCACTTCCACTTCCCTTCTTGCTCTTTTTTCCAAGGCCTAGAAACTTAACTAGGAAGCCACCACCACTATTTTTGCTTTTACCATTCTTCTTCTTGCTACTATTTTTTTCCTCTCCCCAATCACTTTCACCTTTTTTCTTTCCACCTTCTTTGTTCTTTTTACCACCGTCTTCACCACCACCACCGCCTTTTTTCCCATTTTTCACCTCGCCGTAATTTCCACCTTTACCCTTCATCTGCATAGGTAGATCTAAAACATCACCTTTTTTGGCAGATGCATAATTACCACCTCCACCTCCACCCCCACCACCAAAACCATTACCTTTATGGTTGTTCATACCACCAGGCCCATTCATCATACCACCCGGACCTAGCTGTGGCCCACGGCCATTACCCATCATAGCCATCATCTTGTTATTTTGCATAGGATGCCCAAATCCATTACCATGAGCTTGACCATTACCATGTCCATGTCCAAAATCATCTTCATCATCATCATCAAAATCATCTTCATCATCATAGTCATCATCGAAATCACCATCACTCTCATCAAACTCCTCCTCAGACAAGTCAAAATTAACATGTTTCTGAGATTTGTTCCCCCCTTTCAGATCTTTTCCCCCTTTAGGATTCTGAAACTGTGCAACTTGAACACCACCACCACCGCCGCCGCCACCACCTTTCTGACCCTTCTGATTCTGAGCCTTGTTGTTCTTACCTCCTTTGTTGTTCTCCATTTGCACGTTCTTAAACTGAGGTTGTTGCTGTTGAAAGTTTTGATTTTGATTGAACACCATGCTTCTCTGGCCACCCCATAGTTCAGCATGTTTCCCTGAACTTTTCAGCTTCTTTATAAGCTTGGCCGGATCTACATGACCTGACACCAAAACTTTCCCTTGTTCTGCATCTATATTCACAGAATACACCCCTGCAAGTAACCACACCAAAATCAATACAAAATGTGTTAATAGACAACATAATAACACAAAAACATAATAAAGTTGAAAACTTTGAATATTTAAGACAAACATAGGAAAATGTTAAACCGACATAGTAAAGTTCATGTTTTTGTTTTGAACACAAACCGACATAGCAAGATGAAGAGACATGTCTAAAATGTACCTTCAATTTTCTGAAGAAGTTTCTTTACTTTCTGCTCACAACCTTCACAGTGGATATTAACCTTGAGAAGACAATTCTACAAAAAGAAACAAACAAAGCAAAAAACCAGTTAGCATAACAAAGATTTAGGGTTTAACTGACTTCATAACACAAGACTAAGAAGAAAAAGTGTGTACCTGAATTTTCATCATGTCTTGTTTGTTACTCATGTTTGAAGATTTGAAACAAGTACAAGAGAGAGAGATTGTGATTATGAGTATGAAGAAGTGAGGAGAAGAGTGTGGAGAGATATTATTTTTTGTAAAGGTTGAAAAGGGTATTGTTGGAATGCATTGGAGAGTGAGTGCTATATTTGTTAGTTTGCTGAAAAAATATCCGTACTATTTAGACACATTGAGAGTACTAAGAAAGAAAGAGAAGATTGCCTTGCCGGTGGTGCAAGATAATAAACAGCTAGAAACTAGGTTAAGTTTCTCTTTTATGAGTTGGCTTTATCACTAGTGGTTTGTTTATATATAAAAAATACTAGTGGTTTTTTTTTATAATTATTTAAGTATTTGAAATTAGTACTACTTGAATTGAAAGCTTTCCAAGTAGTAGTATTCAGTGACAGGTTAATACTGCCACTGTTGCTCCCTTAATAATTCAAAGCAAGTATGTTTTTTTATTTGTTTTTTATATAAAAATGGCAGTACTGTTTGACTTACTTTTGATATTATTTCATTCAATTTTGGGTTTATCGGAAATGTGATTCCCATAGCTGCTCTAGTTTTTAGAGAAGTGTGTAGATTAATCTCAATTTAATTATTATAATAAAATAAATATTTTTTATTTTAAGAATAGCAAAATAGGTTTGGTTTTAATAGGTACTAGTAAAGGACCCGTGCGCCCGCACGGGTCACGTAAAGTCGGTATAAATATTAAATAAATATAATATGGTTATGGTTAAAGAATTATATTGAAATATATATTAATTAAGCGAAATAATTTCTTCAATGATGATTATCATATCAATATTAATTTAATTTATCAATTTGTAGTTGTTTTCAATGATGATATTTATGTTGGATAAAAATTAAAATAATATTAGAGATAATTAAGTATTATTGTTGATTACAATTTTAACTCTGAAAAAATATAGTTCTTGATAAAAAGTAAAAAAATAAATAAAAATTGAGATAATGTAGTTATTATGTACTATCATTATCAACAATTTTTATGGGCTCCCACCCCTAGTATGTCTACCCGCCTTTTTTTCCGCAGACGCACATTATCAACAATTTTTATGGGCTCCCACCCCTAGTATGTCTACCCGCCTTTTTATGAGCATGATTCAAATTGCAAATTTAAATTATCAAAATAAAAAATTGCAAAAAAAATTATAACATCTATATAAGTCAAGAAACAAAAAAATAATGAAATGACATATTATAGTTCAATGCAACATATTTAAAATTGGGACTGTTAACTCAACATAATAATTTAAAAATATTATTATTTCTATGATTAATAATTTGGGACGGTTAACTCAACATAATATTTTTATTAGGTTGATTAATGTATAATTGTTATTAATAAGCTCTTAATGTTGATTATTATGAAAATTTAATGAAAAATAAGACTGTTCTCCCATCGAACCATCTCCACTTTTTTTTTTTGTTAATGTCCTTGATGCAATCAAATTTTCTACTCTTTGTCACTGACAAAAATACATTAATAAATAAAAGGCAAGTAAACCAAACGCAGAGGTTTGTGTGAATCATAAATCTACTATAAATCGAAACAAAAATTTGATTAATGAATAGAGTGAGAATTCAAAAGGTTAAGTTTTTGTTTCCAATAGGTTAATTTCTTTAACCGAGAAAAAATGTTGGAAGTATAATAGGGTTTGGGAAAAGACTTTAGGTCAAATATGATTATATATGATTAATATTTAAAGTAATAATGCATTTAAGACTTGTTAGTTACAATTAACATTGAGAATCAAAATAATTAAATTGGAAAAAGAAACGAAGCATGCTTGAATTATTTGAAACATAAATATTTGGCACGTAAAGAGTCACATAATAAAAATGGTAATAATTTAATTGGAAACATAATAAAAATGGTAATAATTTAATTGGAAGCTTATACAGTATGCTTGTCTAATTTATAGTACATAGTTTATTCCTTATCATTTGGAACTGTAATTAATGATGGTTAAGAAAAATTAAAGATGAATTCTTATTAGCATTAAAATTGTGTTTTTCATGAAAAACAAAGAAAGTAAATTTAATGCATTTTATAATTATTTGTGTGTAGTTAATTTTTAATTTAGATTGAAATAAATAAATTGAAAAATCATATTTAATTTATGAATTAAATCAAATCCTAATCTTTTTTAACTCTCCATTGAACTTCAGTAGCATTAAAATTGTGTTTTTCATGAAAAACAAAGAAAGTAAATTTAATGCATTTTATAATTATTTGTGTGTAGTTAATTTTTAATTTAGATTGAAATAAATAAATTGAAAAATCATATTTAATTTATGAATTAAATCAAATCCTAATCTTTTTTAACTCTCCATTGAACTTCAGTAAATCATATATTTAATTTATTGGAATTTAAGATGGTCCTCCGAACCATGAAGACACTTTATTTTTGGTGAAATTTTTATATGAGAGACTCGTAGTCAAACTCTCCCGTGAAATCTTATCCTTCCTTTTGAAATTTTACGAGAGAAAATTGCAATCCCAATTTTAAACTCTCCCGTGAAATTCATGTACCCATTTTTTTTCAATTAAATATATTAAAAGTTTTTTTTAAAGAATTAAATATGAGGATGTACACTACTTATATATAATATTTTTATAAATAGTAAATAAATATATAATAGTTGATATCTTGGCCTTTCGTTTTAGATATAAAAAAGAAATAAATTTGTGTCTTTCATAAAAAAAAATTGTTTATTCATCAATCATAATTTTCTCATGTTTTTTAATAAAAACAAATATATGTATCAACTTTTAGAATAAATGTTAACATCTTATCATAAATAAATGCTAACATTTTTTCATGTCAATTTTATTTTTATTTGTATCATGTAATAATAATATATATCATTTTTTATCAGGTATGTGATATTTTTGTTTAAAAAATTTAGGGTTAATAGTACTTCACCCCCTGCAATGTTAGCGAATTTTGCTTTTCCCCCCTCCCTACCTTTTGGCAACGGTTTTTTCAAAAAAACCGTTGCCAAAACCTGCATTTGGCAACGGTAGGGGGTAAACCTACTATTAACCCAAAAATTTATAAAAGAAATCATACTTAATTGATTGAAACAATTTTTATAGAAGCAAATTATTGTTGCCGATAAAATTGACACTCTAAATCAAAAACAAATTTGAAAATCAAAATAAAATTGAATAATATTATTCCTGTTAAATTTTTGTATTAATTTAAAAGTTATATTCTATAGTAATTCAGAAGTCATTAAACATATGATCTTTAATATTTATTCAACTTAGGTAAATATTTTGTCAGTCCGTCAGAAAAATAGATCCGGCCCATCGAGCATGCTTATAATTTAAATTTTAAAGGATCCACACACCATAAAATCTCCACTTTATTTTTTAAATCTCTTCTTTTAAGTTTAATTTTTTAAATATATTTCATTAATAATAATAATATGTAAGAATAGTTATTTTATAGATAAAATTATATTATCTCATTCACTAAAATAAATAATATTAATGTGGGAGTGGATTACCCTTTAAAATAATGAGAATCTTTGTTTTTAATATAATATTTTCTTGTGATTATATATATATATATATATATATATATATATATATATATATATATATATATATATATATATATATATATATATATATATATATATATATATATATATATATATATATATAACGGATATAAAAATTATAGTAAGCAAATAAATACCATTTCTAATAAGTCTATTTTCTTTTCTTTCTTTTTTTTTTTTTGCTAAATATCTATATCAATTGAGATCTTCATAGAAAATAAATAAGATAATAGATTAAAAATATTAATGCATTATACTTGAAATGAAGAAAAAAATATTTGAAAAATTATAATAACAATTATATTATATTAGAAATATTAGATATTCATAGAAAATAAATTATACATTAATCCTGTCATAAATTTCACACAAACACCAGTGATATGTAATGTTAAATCGTACTAATGTTTATTTAACATTAACTTGGATCAAAACATAAAAAATTATAATATATTTGTGATGAAAAGACAACTAAAGTGACCCATTTTCAATAAAATAAGGGTAAGGAAAGACAATTAAAGTGGCCTATTTCTTCACTTCGTAAAAATGACCTATTTTTTACATTGAAAACATATATTAAATGATTACAATTATTTAATATTGCATTGAAAAGATGCTGAAAATGAATTAATTAAATCTGTATCATTAATGATAAAATTTGAAAAAAAGAAATTTAAACATTATAGAAATATTTAGGCTTCACCATGAAATCTTTTATTCAAGTATAAATCATAAAAATTTATATAGGAGACATTGTAGAAAATTCAAATTCTTTTATTGGTATACACTCTTACACAGTATATTATACTCTATGTATATTTCATACAAATTATTACCACCATTTATTTGTTTAGAGTTTAGCTTGTCTTCCCCTTTAGAGACTTTGGGGTCTATAGAGCCGTTGCATCCCAGCTCATGAGAAATAAAAAAATAAAAAACCTTATATTTTGTTTTTTTGAAATAAATATAAATAGTAAAAAAATTAAAAAAATATAAGAACGATTTTCCCATTTATTTATTTGAAAAGATATGGGGAAGTAGAATAGGATTTTAAGAAATATAAAATCGAGAATTAATTAGCCCGATCTTAATAATGAGTACGTATTACAATAGAACACATTCCAATAATAAATGACTGTTATAAAATTATTGCAAGCTAATGAAAAGTTGTTTTTTTTTTAAATTGATAGGGTATACATGCCTAATTAATACTACCTATTTTATTCGTTTTGGAAAAAACATATAAAAATATTTCAAAGATTCAAATCAATTATTTAAGACTATCATTAATGATGGTTAAAGAAAATATTAAAATATTCTAAAGATTCAAATCAATTTGAATTAAGAAAATTAATATTGCCATAATTACATAATTTTGCAATAATAATTATTATTAATATATATAAATTACATGAAATTACATTTTTATTATAAAAATAAACACAAAAAATATAAGAATAAACAATATCACATATTTTCATTGATACAATACACACTCTAAAACAAATAAAAAATAGTTAAAAAATAACCAATACCTACAATACAATTCAATTTGAAACGTCCAATGAAATATCATTCGTTTAATTACACGTTTAGAGGCATGAAAACCTCTCTTAAAATTGTTTTTATTAGGGTAATAAAGTATTTTTTGTGGTAGTTAATTTTTATATATTAAAATAGAAGTAATATTTAACCAATTTTTGAAACACTATATATTTTAAACATTTTGTATATCTAATTTATTTTTAAAATAAATAAATCAGAATTAAGTAATTTATCTATAATATGGTTGAATATTTTATTTTTCCTGAATCATTGCCGAAAAATAATTTCCTAAAATATATGTAAATTTTGAATAAATTATATTTCGGGTTTTTTTAGCCATTTACTATTTTTCTCTTTCAAATAAATTGTGATCTAAATATTAATTATTATTAATTATGATATGCCATGTAACCAAGAATATTATTATTTGTAATAAATAAATATAATTAGATAATTTTGTATCTATTAATTTGAAATTAAAATGAATTATGCAAATTCTTACTCCAAGAAGTTAAGTATTTTTTTCTTTTATTATGTCATAATATGCGATATAATTGTTTCATCAAGTTTATCACATTGTTTGAAATAAATACTATTTCATAAAAAGGATAATAACCAATTTAATGAATCAACTTTTATAGTACCAAATTTATATTGTCAAAAGTGGATAAAAAATAATCTGAGAAACAATGAGAAGTGATATATAACTTAGAATGAATAAATTAATATGCATACAGTCAACAAATAATAACTATAACTATTTTTCTTAGAATGCATAGTGATAGTGGGTTATTGATTCAAATTATAGACATTAAGTAATTTATTTAAAAGTAAAGATATTCAATGATTTATATATAATTAATGAATAATTATATAAATCAAAATTAAAAACAAACAATATAATATACGAATAAATCCTGAATCGAAATTATTTTCTTAAATAAACATAACTTATTTATATATTAAGAGTTAAATTGAAAATAAATAGTGAAATTAAATAAATAATTTTTTTAATGCATAGACCATACATTTTAACTCTGTTATTGGAAATCCTAAACCCTAAATTTGCAGTGTAAGGAACGAAACTATTGAAAACAGTGAATTCAAAGATGGAGTAACAGATGGACATTTATATTTTCAGTGTACAATAACAAAATGAATGAAAACAGTTCCGTTGTTGATTATGTAAGTCATATTTTCATAAATTCATTATTTCCATTTAGGTGTATGACCAGTACCAATCAAAACTTGTATCCTATCGTCCTGATGATAAAAAAAACATATCAGAACAAAAATATATACTTTCATATGAAACAATTTCAAATAATAATAAATATTACCGATGTGTCCATTTTAACAATCTCCATGTTTTATTTGTGTCGTTAATGTCCTTAACATAGTTAAATTTTCGACTCATTATCTGGTTAAGAACAACATAGAAGAATAAATTAAAGCATCAAGAAAATGATATCAAATATTAAGGGAAGATAGATGAAACACATATTCTGCCAGCAAAAGAAAGAAGAAAAATTAAATTGAAAAAGCTGCAGAAAAACGATGGGAAGGAAGACGAACAATGGGAAGGAAGGAAGATGGGAAGAGAATGAATTTATAGATGTAGGAAAGGAATTAGAAGGGACTTTGGTTCAAATTCCTGAAGTTTCCAACGCTTGGAAAAACTAAAATTAAGCGTGTTATAAAAGACAACACTTATAATGGGATACATATTCCAATAAAGAGATTTTAATTAATTAGGGTTAAAGGAAATTGAATAGGTTTAGTAGTGTAATTATGTTTAGGGGTATGAAAAACTATCTTAAGTGTATAGAACGTAGTGCAGGTTTTTTCATATTCCAATACAGAAGTTTTGCATTAAATAAACTGTTGGAATGTAATCATGATTAGATGTAAAATGACGCGGGTATGCAAAACCATGTTTAATTGTTTGTGATTAGGGTAATTAAGGCAATTTGGTGGTAATTCATTTTTATATATTAAAATAGATGTTTCTTTGTATCGGATAATGGCAGCGAGATTTGCAGCCAATTAAGTGCCGTTAGATTAAATTACTCTTTAATTAGATCATTTCATATATTTCATTTCAACTTATATAACTTGACTAATCCTATGTAAAAAAAAACATACTTTTTTAATATTACAAATATGACTTAATTGATATTATTTTTTTAAACATAAAAAAATGATGGATTATAATATTTTAAAAAATAAATATTTTTATATATTCAAAAGAATTAAAAACTAATTGATTTTATATTAAAAGAATAATATTGGTAAATTAATTAACTATTTAGTTATTTTTTACTTTTCATTCCTAAAAAAATGTAATTTGATAGAAAAATATTTATTCATTTAATTAAAATATAACAATAATAATAATAATAATAAAAAATAATCGATTTCATTTCATTATTTCAAATATGGAATATTTTTTAAAATATTTTAATCAAAGATATATTTACAATTATATTTTAATAATAATAATAATAATACGGAAGAATCAGAAATTCAACCCGAAATTCATATTTTTAGTTAAAATATTTTCAAAAAATATTCCATCTTTGAAATAGTGAAGTAAAATTAATTATTTGAGTATTATTATTTTTTGAAATATTTTAGTTAAATGAATAAATATTTTAGAGTTAAATGCACATTTGGTCTCAACGAGTCTTTGATTTTATCTCTGTATACATTTCATTTTCACGTTTGTTTTAGTCCTTAAAATCAAAATCTCCAGGAAACCTGCAGATTTTCCTGCGAATTTTGGCTTTAGGCACTAAATCGCAAGTAAAAAGTAAGATATAGTTACTCAGACAAAAAAAAACTTACAAAAATAAAATAAAAAACTTGCTAACTTACAGAGACCAAAAATACATTTAAGCCAATATTTTTCTATCAAATTACATTTTTTATGAATTAAAAGACAAGAATAACTAATTAATTAATTAATTAATTAATCAATATTTATATTTTTAATATAAAATCAATTAGTTTTTTATTCTTTTGAATACTAAATATTTATTTTTTAAAATATTTTAATTCATCATCATTTTGTTATGTTTAAAAAATAATAATACCAATTAAGTCATATTTATAATATTAAAATATATATTATTTACGTAGGATTAGTTTTATAAGTTGAAATGAAGTACAAGAAATGATCTAATTAAAGAGTAATTTAATCTAACGGCACTTAATTGGCTGCAAATCTCACTGCCAACACTATTGCTGCCGAGAATCCAAGTCCGTTAGTATGGTACATTATAATATGTATGTTCCTCGTATCTTATATTTTATGGGCTTTTGTGAAGTGAATATTAATAAGAAAATTTTGAGAACCTACTTATGGGGTCACCCCCAGCGAAAACCCCAATTTATCTTGTTTCGGAAATGCATTTTCGAAGTATTTTTTTTTAAAATTTTTCCAGACTTCGGAAGTGCACTACCGAAAAAAATCCCAAAAATTAAGATTTTAATTAATTCGGAAATGCATCACCGAAAAAACAAAAAAAAAATAAAAATCCCAAAAATTAAAAATTAAAAATTTTAGGACATTAATTAATTCACATATCATAAATTTGATATAATTTATGAGTAATGAATAATAATAATTATATAATTTGATATAATTTATGAGTTATGAATAATAATTATTATATATTTCTATTCTGATTCATATTTTAAAATTTAAAATAATTATAATTAAAAAAATTAAAATAACTTCACTTACAAAATGAGTTATAATTTTTTATTTATATATTTATAATAATTATTATATATTTATAAAAATTATTATATATTTATAAAAATTATTATATATTTATATATTTATATAATAATTATTATATATTAATTATAAATATATTTATATATTTATATAATAATTATAAAAATTAAAAAAATGAGTGTTTTAATTTATAATAATTATTATATATTTATATATTTATATAATAATTATTATATATTTATATATTATATATTTATATATTATATATTTATATATTTCACTTAAAAAATTAATAATAATTATTATATATTTATATATTTCTATTCTGATTCATAATTAAAAATGAATTATAATTTTTTATTTAATTTAAAAAAATTAAAAAAAGATTTTGTCTTAATTTTATTTAATGAATAAATTTTATATTTAATTTTATATAATTCAAAATTTACTTATGAAATTAAAATGTTTTTGATTTATATAAGTTAGTAAAATAATTTTTAACTTTAAAATTGTTTAGGAAATTTTGATTCACCTTGATTTTATTGATTCACTTTCATTTTATTGATTCACCTTGATTTTATACCTATTAATTGTGTTGATTCACCTTGATTTTAATTTTTTAGTAATTATTGAATTCTTTCGGAAGTGTATATCCGAAACATTCCAAGACCAATTTGGTCTTGGAATATTTCGGATATGCATCTCCGAAGACACCCCTCTTCCAAAAAAGGGGTGTTTTCGGAAACGCATCTCCGAAGACACCCCTCTCCCAAAAAAAGGGGTAGGGGTGTTTTCGGAAATGTATCTCCGAAACAACTTTTTTTCGTGTTTTCGGAAGTGCATTTTCAAAATAAGACAAATTTTGAAGAAAAAAAGCGTTTCGGAAATGCATTTCCGAAGTAAGGGTATTTTGGGTTTTCACCAGAGGTGACCAAGAAAGTAGGGAGGTGGGTAAAGAAATTTCCAAAATTTTTAGTTTTTAGAAATGCAATGCTCGCATCTCCGTCTCATTCTACCCTTAATTTTTTATGATGTGAGTCAAAGTTTAAGACTCACATTCATCTATGTCCATCATATCTTGTTTTTTTGTGAATTTTTGTATGACACTCCTAAACAAAGTCGGCATATCTATTTGCCACTATTAAATTTAAACGTGAAAATATTTTCTAAGATCTTATTTAGTCACAATTTAACTGTGTCACTGTTACTTTGATGACTTTCTCTCTATCTCTCTCTAACCATTCATTCTCACTCATCATAATAACTTATTTCAATCGCTCATTTTCTTATAAGTAAACCAAAGGTACCAAATGCATTAAACAGTAAAGTTAGTTAATCCTCTCCTTATTCCGTCATGGAATCATAATTAGACGCAGTTGATGAACTGAAGATCCCGAACATGTGGTGGTGATCTTTGGTACGGTAGCGCAGAGGTAGATCAACAAGTTTAGCACTTCAACGCCCAAATTAATTTAAGATCCAAGATGGATGTAGTGAAAAGTGGAGATCAGAAAAGTCCATCTTGCTTTACGCGTGAAAAAAGACTTTTATACCATGGGTCATATGGAGTGGATTTGAGTTGAAGTGGGCCTCAACTATCAGGGCCTTTGGCTAGCCCAGGACAATTTCCCCCAAAGCTTTTCCGGGCACTCAGGGAGTCGGGGAATCCTTTAGTGGTTGAGGTCAGCCTCTATCAAAGTTGTCTGATGTGAACTAGAACTAAAACATTTGAAATCAGTTGAAAAAGTAGTGGGGAGCAAGAGCATTAAATGCATTTCCATCACTAAAATGTTTCATTGCTTCCTTTTGACATGTGGGCTGACGTGACTAGCTAGGGCATGTCGTCGCTTATAGTGCACTTGAGATTGCTTGTATTTTCAAGGAGAAATTCCGCAGTTGATCTTGTAACTCCTCTTCCCTACTGATCTGGATTGTTCATTCACTTTTGCTTATAAATTGAAAGAATTTGATACATTGGGAGCTTTCCTCAATATTGTCGAGTTTTGTATTTGAAGTACAGGTCTAAAATCCACTATAAACAGTATGTTGGCTCCTATTGTACCCAGTCGGGTTTTCTTTCCCTAGACAAGGTGTCGATGAAAGATGAAATATGCTTTTGATTTCAAAGACTTGGCTATAAGGACAGGTTCGATCCTAGTAAGGTGCCCCCTACCGAAGTATGGAGAAGTTGAATTAATATCCTCACTATTTAAGTGCAGCTTACTATGAAAAGGAGGATAAGATATTTGGTGAGAGTGGAGTCTTCATGTTAGTAAGGAGAAGTTGAATTAATATCCTCACTATTTAAGTGCAGCTTACTATGAAAAGGAGGATAAGATATTTGGTGAGAGTGGAGTCTTCACGTTATTTTTTAACACGTGTGATTACGTTTTACAGATAAAATGGATATAAGCAAGCTGAACATGTTCTACAACCTAGTCGATGCTCAAGGCATTCGGACTGTGGCTAATACTAGAACTTGTTCTTCTTCCCTCACTCTATGCTCAAGGTGGATCATCTTGCAGATGCTCCATCCACTTTGGCGGTAGTAGACCCAATTTCGTCTTTGGTTTCATCAAAGAGAGGTTGACTATTTATAAGGAAATTCTAGGAATACACCCATTGGGCATAATTAGAAAAGGCTTAATCTATAATATAAGAAGATAATATGTTCTGAAGAAGACCTAATTGCCCTTGGTGCTTTTACAATTAGCCATGTATGTATGTTTGAAAATGTTTCATATGCTACCTTTCTCTTACCAATTTCGTCCATTTCCTTTCAACGTTTAATTTGTTGATTTCTTAATATTACTATTCAATAATACATGCATATCTATTATTACAATAAGCCCTAAACAATTAATGTATCTGCTTTTTAATCTTTCAAAAGTTATTTCAGCTTCATGTTTTCCAATGTCTTTTCCATATTGTCTTTACCACATATTCTTGAAATGTAGTTGATATTGGCAGTATGGTGCGGACTGCCTTTTCCTACTTCTCCCCTATTCCAATGTCTTTTCCATATTGTGTTGTCAAATCATCTGATTTGCTTTCCTCATTTTTTTACCCACATCTAGACCCTATCATAGTCTGACCAAACTTTTGTTCTCCCTCAAACTCCATTTTCTTCGCCTATTTCAAAACACTTTTTTCTCTTCTTCATTTTTCCCTAACCATGGTCAGGCCCTTTAAGAAGATTGCTGACGTTAACAACATCAAAGAGCTATGGAAGATTACTTCTTTTCTTTCCTTCTTCCTAAGGTACGTTTTTCTCCTTCTTTTATTTGCTTATTTCTTATCTTTCTTCGTCTTCTTTCTCCTTCTTCTTCATCTTTCTTCATCTTCTCTACAATGTTGTTTGAATTTTTTTTTTAAATCATATCTTCTTCCTCGTCTTCTTTGTAACATTGTTCGAAAAAATTAGGATAATTTGTAGCTAACATATTAGATCTGGTGGTATTTGTTTTTATTTGAACAATTCTTTTGTATGTGCGGGAAGCCAACTTGAAACAAACAATAAAGCTATGTCAATCCAAGTATAAATTCGGTTTTGAAAAAATACGGATTAATCATAGTTTACATATTAGATCTGGTGGTATTGTTGTCGATTTGAACAATTTTTTGTATGTTCGGGAAGCCAACTCGATACAAACAAGAAAGCCATGTCGATCCAGGTATAAATCCAGTCTTTATTCAATAGCTCTCATATTTCTTTCTTTTGAATATGACTGCTCCATAGTCTTGAATAAAAATGATTTTGATTAAAGAAGTTTGGTTGATCAATATGTTGTTTATGTGGTTTAAAGTACTCGTTGTGTGTATTCGATGTTTTTCTTGGTAATTGAAAGTTAGGTGAGTTATGACGTTTATCTTTGTTGATTCATGGTTTTGTTGATTTTATTTCACACTTATGGGTTTTGAAGTCACTGTTCATCTCTTTCATACAGGTGAAGGTATGTATATGTTCTTAGTAAAAAAATGAAGTTTAGTTGCAAATATATGGTGTGTTTAACCAATATTATGTTTAATGAAGGTACTTTTATAAGGTTTTTACAATAACTTACTTAATAACTTATAATATTATTTTTGTTGATTCATGTTTATTATTTTCTAATAACTTACTATATTAGCAGGTTTTAGTTTCTCTGATTTTAGCATCATCTGCTTGTTTGAATTGATTTATTTGTACTAAAATTGTGATTTTTTATATTGTGTTTAAAATCGAGAATTTTTACAATGGTTCTCTATGAAACAATAACATGTTATTATGGTTATGGAGGATCAATTGTACTACTCGATATCTCACCCTCATTCTGAGGTATAGTTTTTATATACTGTGAGGTAAAAAAATTATTTTAGTTTGCTTTCAAAAATCTACTTATTTAAAAAAAAAAAAAACTTTAAATTACAGAAATGATAAAACAGGAAAAAAAATGCATGTTTTTGTTTATCCATTTTTTAATATAATTAAATAAAATTTAAAGAATAAAAAACAAGAATAAGAATAGAACAAAAATAAATCAAATTGAATCTATTATATTTAATGACTTTTAATTTTTTTTAATATGTATTGCAAATTACAAAGAAAATATAATCACAATAAAATCATTAATAAATTGTATATTTTTCTAATCTCAAATTATATTTTTAATAAGAATAATAACTTAAATAGGTGTTTTAACTAAATAAAATAATAAAAGATATTCTTTTCAAAATTTATTTAGAAAGATGAAAAGTGAGAACAAGAAAAATAAACCAAGGAAAAAGGTATAGCTTATGTTTTGTTATTAGGGAAGGCAAAACGAGTTGTGGCCCGTCGGTCTAGTCCGCGTACTCGTTATAAAATGGCGGGTTAGATTGAGATTTTGGGCTCGTCGCCCACCAAATCTGTCCCATCAAAACCCGCCGCCTGCCATTACTCGCCCCGCCAAAATCCACCGTCCACCAAAGCCCGCCTCGCCTTTTTGTTCAAGCTATCTCGCCTTAAGTCTGCCCTTTATTTTGGTTAATTCTAGTAATTCTAATTTTTGATGGTTTAATTTATACATTTATTTATGAATATATGTATTTTTTTAAAGTTAAATTTGTTAAAAATATGCTTTATAAAAAATTATTCTAAAAAATAATTGAAAAATTTAACTGAAATGTAAATCAAGTATATTAATCTATTAAAAAATAAAAGAAAAAGTTAATAAAATATAAGCGGGTAAACCCGCCGCCCGCCAACCCGCCCGTTACTACTTGACAGACATGTCTGCCCCATTTTTTTTGGCGGGCTTAAAGCGGAGATGGGCGGGGTGGACGACCTGTTTTACCACCCCTAATTTTTATTCAAAAATAAGATTTATGGGTAAAATTAATATATTTGAAAACGATGTATCTAATAATAATAAATATTTTTAATAAGATTAATTTTCTCCTCAACTTCTCTCTTTTTTCATTCTTCAATCGTTGGGGTGGTTTTTGGTCATTTTTGGCTAGAAATCACCCCTCAACACCGTTTTTCTTTCTCTTTTTATTTAAATAAGTGGTTATCCATATATTTTTACTTCTTTGTGTGTTTTTAAATTTTCATCGTCTTATGCGGTGTTTGTTGGTTTTCCCGTCTTAGTACGGTGTTTGTTGGTTCAGATTAAACATTCACTTCAAATCATTGCAGATCTGAGAAAGACTTGGGCGTCAATGTTGCAGATCCAGAAGTATGGATATTCTGGTGACTTTTATTTAGTCATTTTTGTAGGTATTTTCATGTTGTCGTTGTATGCTATTAACCTAGGTGCTGCAAGATTGTTTGCAGATTTATCTTTTTTTCAGTTTTTAGCGATCTTAAATTTGTAATGATCAATGTATTTTTTAATTTGAATGAATATTTTTTTAGTAAAAAAAAAATTTTTTAATAAAAAATTATTATCATATTTTTAGTAAGAATTTATTATCATATAGTATTTGACAACAAATGAGAATCTTGAGCAATCAAATCATCATTTTTTATATTATTACTAGTGTCTTACCCGTGCGTTCGCACGGGTACACGTCGTTTTCGCGGATTGTGATTGAGGGAAATAAAAGATGATAGGGAAAGTGTTATTTTGTTCAATATAGATATTATTGTAGAAGTAAATATCCTAAAAATAAATTTGTAAAATATAGAAATTTCTTTTCAATAGGTTGGGCCAAAGTTTGGGATATACTGATTAAAGAACATTATTTTCCCCTTAATATTCAATATTTCGATCAATAACTTCATGTTCCCGTTAATATTTAATATGTTGATCAGTAACTCACGTTCTCGTTAATATTGAATATTTTATTTAGTAACTTCATGTTCCCATTAATAGTCAATATTTTGGTCAATAACTTCATGTTCCCGCTTATTTTGATCAATAACTCCGTATTCCCGTTAATATTCTAAATTTGTTCCCGTTAATATTTAATATTTTGATCAATAACTTCATGTTCCCGTTATTATTAATTATTTTGATCAGTAAGTACGTGTTCCCGTTAATATTAATTATTTTGATCAATAACTTCATGTTTTAGTTAATATTTCAAATTTATTCCCGTTAATATTCAAAAAAATTATCAGTAAAAGGTATCAGTAAAAGATTAAACTTGGGTTAAAATTAAAAAAGTTATAAAAAATACTAATATTAAAAAATTGAATATTGAAAATAAAAATTAATTAAGAAAATAAAGTTTATATGTTGTTTTATTAGTATGCAATAAAAATTGGAAAGATCAATTATTTGACTTAAATTATTAATGTTTTACCAATAGTAAAACAAAATGTGACCTGCATAAAGAACAGACAACACAATGTCGATTGTCCAATGCAATAAACTTATTCACATTTACTTTTAACTTACTAACATTGGTTCCCGTTAATATTGAATATTTTAATTAATAACTCCATGTTCCCGTTAATATTCAATAGTTTGATCAATATCTTCATGTTCTGGTTAATATACAATATTTTGATCAGTAACTTCATGTTCCCGTTAATGTTGAATATTTTGATCAATAAACATCATTTTCCCGTTAATAATCAATATTTCGATAAGTAACTTCATGTTCCCGTTAATATTCAATATTTTGACCACTAATTCATATTATCGTTAATATTCAATATTTTATTTAGTAACTTCATGTTCCCGTTAATATTCAATATTTTGATTAGTAAGTTCATGTTTCCACTAATATTCATTATTTTGATCAGTAACTTTGTATTTCTGTTAATATTCCAAATTTGTTCTTGTTAATATTCAATATTTTGATCAGTAACTTCATGTTCCCGTTAATATTTATTATTATGATCAGTAACTCTGTGTTCCCGTTAATATTCATTCCTACTAATTCTCCCTTTAACAACTCTTAATATGTCCATATACTTAATGCCATCTTGCCACTTAGTAGCCGTTAGATCTTATTACTTATTCTCATGCTTAGAGAAATGTGGATGTTACATGAATCAACAGTATAATTATTCCTATATATAAATATTTTTGTTTTGGAATTATTTATAATTTTTTAAATCAATAGTAAATTTATTCGCGTTATTATTCAATATTTAATTAAATGTGTTAATATCATTACCATATGCGCTCACCATATCAGTACTCGTGTGTTCGCACAAGTGATAATTTTTGCTTTGGAATTGTTTATAAAAATATTTAAATCAATAGTAAACTTGTTCTAGTTATTAATTAATATTTAAACCAATAGCTTAATATCAGTATTATATGCGCGTACCATATCAATACCCGTGTGTTCGCATGGGTACTGGTATGGTATGTTAAGTTCTCGCGAATTATTTACAAATTTGAAAAAAATAAGGCATTGTGATGAAATAAAGAAAAATTAAATAATATATTAATTATTCATAATCAAAATAGTTTATTATTTTTAAAAGAGATAATATTTGAATCAATAAAAAATTTGTTCCCATTTACAAAAAGAAAGAAAGTAAGCTTCTCGTATTTGGATCACTCTTATTTTTTTTCACACAGATATTTATTCAATTATTATTATAGTTGTATACATAAAATTCAATGATTAGCCTATTTTTTTTGTATTTAGCTTAAATTTTCATATTTCAATTATTTTTATATAGATAAATATGTATTAATCATTGATGAGGTTGTTCCCGTTAAAATTTTAAATTTTATAAATGACAAAAAAATTGTATGATTAATAAAAAATATCATACAATTTTGATACTATTTATTCATATATTACTTATGTTTCATTCAATTAGTATTTATATTGAAGTTCATTTCATTCATTTAGATTATATGCTTATTTTGTACCCAAAAAATATGCGATTTTACTATCAACTTATAGATTGAAAACTCTATACACTATTTTATACACTATTTTATGTATAGTAATAAACTATCTTGTTCCCGTTCATAAATATATAATTATTTGTTATACGATTTTCATATTTAATATTTCATTGTCCTTTCATTGTGAAAATATCTTTCTTCTTAATTTAAACCAAGTCATAATCTCATATAAAATTAAAATAAAATTATAGGCTATATTAAAACTGGAAATTAATAAGATTTATATCTTTCTTCTTATAGGCTTATTGAATTATTTAAAGTTATTTAAAAAAACTTTATTCTATATTTATATTTTTAAATAAAAGGATATATTGTTGAAGTAATTGATTCAACTAATGACATGGATATTTTTCTGTTTTTGTTTTTTCACCGTATCAGTAAAATATTTTCACCCATAATATCGTAATTTTTTTTTTATTAATTTATAAGTCACATAAAATATTACCGTATATAAATTTATGACTGACACACACACACACACATATATATATATATATATATATATATATATATATATATATATATATATATATATATATATATATATATATATATATATATATAAATTTTAATTAATATATATTATGACGGTATATTTTAATTTATTTGCATTAGGTAAACAAAAATATAGATGTTATTGTAATTAATGGTATATTTTTACAATCATTGATTTAGTTATTTGTACGACTAATATATAGTGTAGAAACTAACCTAAAGAGCATTATTTGTTAACATAATTGTAACGTAACACTAATTTTTGAAATTTAATTAAAAACTTCAAATAGGAAAATTTGAATAGTTTATATTTAGCTTATTTTATTTAATACTTAATAACATATAGACAATAAAAGTTATGTGATGCATGTTAAAAATAAAAAGTTACTTTATAATAAATAAATTATTACTTTTAGTATTTTTTACAAATAAAACTATTATTTTAAAATTAATATTATTTTAAATGCATCACTTAATTTTTTTACATAATTTAATAAAGTAAGTATCAATAAATTTATTATATTTATGTTATTTATTGATATTTTAAAATATAAGTAGTTTATTAAAAAAATTATATTTTAAGAATAAATTAATAGTATTAAAAATCTAAAGTTGAAGATTTATTTATACTATTATGTTATTAAATAACATAAATTTTATTTAAATTAATTTTTTAATTAATATTCATAAAGTATAAAGTATAGGATTTTAGTGTACTCTTCAGTCATAAAATAGCATAAATTACATTAAAAACTTTAATTAATATTAAATTTACCAAATAATATAGGTACTTACATTAAAAACTTTAATTAATATTAAATTTACCAAATAATATAGGTACTTCTAAAGATAAAAGAGCCAAAAGGCCACAAAAAGGAAAACATTTTTTGAGTGAGTTACAGTTATAAAAACTCGAATTAATATTAATAAATTGTTTATTTAATTTTTTAAATTTAAAAATTTCAAATAGGAAAATTTGAATCGTTTATATCTATTTGACTTATTCTATTTAATACTTAATAACATATAGACAATAAGAGTTATGTGATGCATGTTAAAAATAAAAAGTTACTTAACTTTATAATAAATAAATTAATACTTTTAATAGTTTTTACTAATAAAACTATTATTTTAAAACAAAATTTATTTTAAATACATCACTTAATTTTTTTTACATAATTTAAAAAAAAGTAAGTATCAATAAATTTATTATATTTATATTATTTATTGATATTTTAAAATGTGATTAGTTTATTAAAATTTTTATATTTTAAGAATAAATTAATAGTGTTAAAAATCTAAAGTTGAGGATTTATTTATACTATTTTGTCATTAAATAACATAAATTATATTTAAATTAATTTTTTAATCAATATTCATAAAGTATAGGATTTGAGTGTATTCTTCAGTCATAAAGTAGCATAAATTATATTAAAAACTCTAATTAATATTAAATTTACCAATATATGTACTTCTAAATATTAAATTTACCAATATATGTACTTCTAAAGATAAAAGAGCCAAAAAGCCACAAAAAGGAAAACGTTGAGTTACAGTTATAAAAAATCTAATTAATATTAAATTTACCAAACAATATATGCACTTCTAAAGATAAAGAAGCCAAAAGGCCACAAAAAGAAAAATAGGAAAATGATTTTTGTTTGCACTTCTAAAGATAAAAAAGCCAAAAGGCCACAAAAAGAAAAATAGGAAAATGATTTTTGTTTCTTCCACTGCTTCTACTTAAGTTACAATTAACATAAAGAAGAGTTACTCCTGAAACATACACAAAGAAAAGTTTAGTAAAAACTTATCTAGTTGTTCTGCGATCAATGTATGAAACTTTAACTAATATACTAATAAGCCATTCCATTCAACACAAAAAAAAAAAATTCAATCCAAACCATTTAATTCACAATAATAGAAAATTGAAAAGATGATTGAATCCTATAAGACTACCAACCTTGTACCATCTTTTGGAGAACTTCCACATAAGAGTTTGGTCACACCATCTTTTGGAGAACTTCCACATAAGAGTTTGGTCACACGTTGGGTGTGAGGATTATCAAACAAAATCGCGGCCCCATTATTGATAGAAAATAAACCCTAAAATAAAGATTTTATATCTGAGAAGGTTTCATAATATTAAGAAATCAATAATACACAACACAACATTGTAAAAGAAAAAAAAACAAATAATAACATTAAAAAAAGAAAAGATAAATCGAATGTATATAAAGAACAAACTTTCTTCATTTTCGGGAAACATGATGTGTCGGTGTCGTGTTTTTGGTGTCCTTAGTATGTAATTTTAAATTTGAAAATGCTCCTAACCTGAAATAGCTCTGAAGCAGCATTAATATTCCCTTATTTGAGCTTAGTCACTGCCAAATCATGATAACCATTCATTTTCCTAAAACAACCAAATTCACACAAACATAAAAAAAAAGTTGATTCAAATATTAAAACTTGAAATGAAAAATTTAAAAGAACAGAAATAAAACAAATACTTGTTCCTCTCTTTCTCAGTTGCTGATTTGTAAGGAACATTACCACCATCAAAAACAACAATCGATGTTACTTTATAGTACCGAAGCAGATTCACTCTATGCATAAAGTACTCAATGTAACGCAATTCTTTTCACTATCAGAATCAAAACAAAGTTCCATAAGGCATAAATAAGCTAAAACCAAAATAAAAACAAATCAAAAAAAATCAATACAATGAATGAGTGAATTTCAAAACTGGATAAAAAACACATTTTTACTCACCTCCTTTATGAAGTCATGAATATGCATCAATACCCACCTACAGATTTCGCAATGTGAATGAGAATAAGCTATGAGAATGAAAAATTGAACACAACCTAGATAAAATTTTGAGGAAAAATCAAAACTTTGTCAAAAAAATATTAAATCTAACAAACCATTAACCATGAAGCAGTAAAACATTTCATTCAGAGCACGCTCATCGTCAGACCGCCGGTAAAACACAACAACCATTTCGAATTCGACGTCCACCACACTCACCGCTAGAAATCCGTTGTCGTTGCCACAGATCTACCACCGCAATAAAAACAATCCAATAAAAAACAAACATCAGAACACCAAATCAATTAAAAGAGAAAACTTTCAAATTTCATAGTATCAGTTATACCATTCAACAACTATATAACATCAAATACTTTCAGTAGTTTAGCAAATTTAAAAAATCAATTCAAATTAAAAGAAAATTTAAAACAGAACAGTAAATCTGCTGCAGAATTATATGAATGGTTGTTACCTTTGTTTCTAGATTTCACTGGTGAAACAGCGACGGAGCATCATCAACCTTCAAACACAAAAAAAAAATAATAAGCTATTAGAATTAGAAAAAATGATTCAGGAACAGGTTCGGATAAAAATTCACTGTTTTAATTGTTGGTTTGTGGTTCTTGAATCAAGGGTTCTGTGATGTGATCGATTGATTTTGTTTCGGTACCATGGTTATGGTTTTGGGGTGAATTGAGATTCTCAATGGGAAGTTAGGGATTTGGATATGGGTGAGAGATAAAATGAATTTGTGAAAAGATTTAGTTATTGGGTAACGTAATGAAAATTTTGTTTTTGGAATTGGAATAGAAATCGGTAGAAGAAAGAGAACGTGAGAAACAGTTTTTGAAATTGGAATAGATACATTTTTTAAAATTGGAATTGGAATAGATACGTGAAACAGAAGGTTGAGAGAATAGAAGATTAAGGTGTTGATGTGGAATATTATGGAGACAACAGCTGATGTGGACAGTCCCAAGAAGATTAAGGTGTTGATGTGGAATATTGTGGAGACAACAGCTGATGTGGACAGTCCCATTGATCAAGAAAAGGTAGACTTTTCTTATATGATAGATTTTCGTTACAAAGTTTTTCATTAGTTGTCTTTTTTATTAATTTCTGTAAATATCAATTAATAAATATGCATTATGACACAAAGATTGAATTTCAAGTTTCAACCATATTTTTACATCCTTAAAAAAACTATATTTTTTCAATATTTTATTGCGGTATTTTAAAGAAAAAATCTTATATAACTAATAATTCGTTATTTTTTTTTCCTTTTTTAAAATTAAAAAAATGCAAAAGCTTTGGTTGTTTCTAATTTTTTTTTTATAAAAAAAATAAATATTCAACCGAATTTGTTGTTGCAATGCATGCTCTTGTACAACCATGATGTAATGCCACAATACATAAGCAAAAAATAACAATAACCCCATAAGAGATGATGAGTGAGGAGACACATAATTGAGAAAATAAAAGGAGAATACAACATGTACATTGTATGTATTGGAGACACTTTTCTAGGATTTGGTAATTAGAGTAGTGAAATAATACATTATACAATAAAATAAAACAAAAATGATCCATCCACTAATAACTCTTCATTTTCTATTACATTAATATAATTTTTTTATAAAAAACACGTCAAATTATATATATGATTATATATTAAATAATATATAAAATATAAAATTTAAATAATATGTTCGGGGTCAGGAAATCTGTGGGCCAGAGGATATTTTTCCAATCCCCGCCCCAAAGTGTTGTCGTGGGAACTTTTCCCTCCATCCTCGTCCCCACAGAGGAAAAATCTCCAATTTCGGAGCTCCGAACAGTTAATCTCCACAGGGATCCGCGTTAACAGATGCAAATTGACACCCCTAAATACATGCATTGGCACAAACAATTTATCCACGAAAATAATAAGGTATGGACGTAGGTACGGGTACATTAGTACCCTCCCATTGTCATCCCTAATTCAATTATTGAAAAATTAAAAATTATAGATCGTTTTAATGTATCTATTATAAAGAGACATAAATCATAATTAATATTATTAATAAATTATATATGACATTATAGATTACAACTATCTATCAACTACATAAATGTGTTTTTCTATTGTCTATGTAACTAATACACACAAAGTTTTTTCATTGTTGTTCTGGAGTGGTCCGATGGCCAGGCATGACCCAATTCAAACTCCCATAACGGTCCAATGACGTTGGCCTAATCACCTGAGGGCAGGGGAGACACCATCTCCTCTACTCGTCACCAGGTTCGCTCCCCTCGGGTCGAGGATTGTCCTCTCGACCGAATAACTTTCATCCTAATAGTAAGGCACACGCCATACTCCCATCAGGGGCGGAACTACCTCTGCTCGACAAACGATTGTGTTGACCAGGAACCACCCATACGCCCGACCAACGGCTAGTTTCAGACAGCCTCCCAGGATACATAGACATGCTCCTAAAATCCTGGCAGTCACGCGTTTTGGGCCTAATTCTACGATCTAGCCCAAAACATGGACCAATGGCCAAGCACTGGGGGACAATATAAAAGCGCTCTCATTTGAGGGTCAGGTAACACAATTTTAAACTCTTGAAAGACTCTCACGTATATGTACCCCCTACTTGCTCGTCAGAGTGCCTTGCAGGTACACCCCTTCCTCCTCTTCATTAGCACTGTGCAGACATCTCTGGCCAATTTTCTGATTCTGATCACCCTCCGGATCAATTGTATTCTAATAGTTAATAATAACATGAACATGAAATTAGTGACTAATATTTTTATAAATAATGCCAAAACAAAAATAATATTTATACTCAAAAAAATATACGGTTGATTTAAATATTTGTGTATCTACAAAAATTGTAGGCACCATTTTATTGTTTTTTTTAAATAATAACCTTTGTTGGTTAAATAATTTTTTTTACTTTAATTTCATTTTTATTATATTTTAAAAACAAATGCGCGTACCATATCAGTACTCGTGCGAACGCACGGGTATCCCACAAATATCGATAAAAAGATAAAATCGTATGAACTATACAACTTGTGAAGTGAAAATGGACGACTCTGACACCCACATAGAAGAACAAGATACATACTAAAGTTGGGAGAAACGTTGACTTTACAGGCGAGTCACACATTCGCTATGCAAAATCTCAATGACATAAACTAAATATATGGACAAATCTCAATGACATAAACTATAAAAATATGGACTTAAATCAGTTTCAAGTTATTATTATACATAAAAAGTCATATAAAAACACATAAAAAGAAATGGCTTATTAGAGACAAGGCGAAGAATCCAACTTTGAGGAATTAATCTTGAATGTTCTTTTCATCTTCTAATTTGTGTAAAGCAACACCAACCATGAGTACTTCAGTTCTTCTTGTGTTTTAGGATCAGATTAGTCGTTACTTATTATGATTTTCTTATAAATATTCTTGGTCTGACAATTATAAGAAAATTTATTTTTGGTATATCGATATTGTAATGTTTGTACTCTGAAATTGATCCTTTAATTTAGAAAATGTTAGGAATATATTTTTTTACTTAAAGGATCTATAATAACAATGTTTATAATTGTTAATGCAAGGATTACGGTTAAGTTTACATTCACAATCACTATTGAATTGTAATGTTACTGAATTTGTTATTGGGTTAATGAATTTTTTATCCCTCTAAATATTTCATATTTCGTTTTTATTCTTTCTAAATATTTTCTTCAAAGAATGGTTTCTCTAAAAATTTTCATCCACAATTTTGGTCACTCCTACTAACAGGGTCGGCCCAATGAATTAGGAGGCCCTGTTCTAACTTTAAAAATAGACCTAAATTTAAAATTAAAATTGACGCACTAAAAATAAAATAAAATTATATATTATTGTTTGAACTTTAAACTAATAATATCATTTCATAAATTTTAAATTTTTTTAGTTACTTTAAAAAGTGTTTCACCAAACACTTATAAAATCAAATTTATAAAATCAAATTCATCTATTAGATCTTTATATTTTGTTGTCTTCAAAATATCATTTTAAAATCTTGTAAATATCAATTCATTAAGTATTTTTATCAAAAAATTCAGTTCCATTGTAAAATTGTGTTTCTATATCAAATTATTATATTGATAAAAAAATTAATTAAGAAAATTAAGAATTATAATTTCACGAATAAAATTAAACTGAACAAAAATATAACTTAATAACATTGACTCAAGAGTATAAAAATAAAACATTAAATTAATTATTCTAATATAATATCCACACTATATTTTCAATATATAATACTGTATATTTTGAAATATGTACATGTAGCAAATTTTGTTAAAGGCATAAAGATAAATTCTAAAAGCATCATGTGAACACCACCGCTTGCCATTTTCTCGGTGTGTGCGTATGGCTCTATTAAGTAGCTTATATATAATATTATTTTACTTCTACAAATGGTAAATAAAATTACAGAAACTCTCTCATATATTCTTTTTAATATTTTTTATTTGATAATAATAATAAAATTAGGGCCCCTGGAATTTTGGGGCTCAGTTCCATAGCACAGCTTGCACCGGTAAAAGACCGGGCCTGCCTGCTAACGTCTGTTAACAGAGCTGATGTGACAGTGCCACGTGGCAATCCAACGTGACAAAGATGCAGACATGGATGCCACGTGGCATTTCGTCCCAATTTTATATTTTTTATATAAATTTTTTTTAGCGACAGATATTCGTCTCAAAATAAGTCGCTAACAAATTACCTACGGATTCACTGCAAATTAGCTATAGATTCTGGACTTTTATATGATGTTCATGTTAGTGACGAATTTTGCGATAAAATGTCTGTCGCTATAAATAAAAATTATATAAAAAATATAAAATGGGGACCAAATGCCACGGGACATCAATGTCAGCAGCTTTGCCACACTGACATTGCCACATAGCACTGCCACGTCAGCTTTATTAACAGACGTTAGTAAGAAGATCAAAAGTGTGAATGAAAATTTTTAGAAGGACTATTCTTTGAAAAAAATTATTTAAAGTGACTAAAAATAAAATCTAAAATATTTAGAGGGATTAAAATATTCATTAGTCCTTTATTATTTGAGCAAGAAATGAGATATCAACAAAGTCAATAAATCTCAAATTATTTTTTACAAACAAAAAACGTACGTTAAAAACATTAGATAAAGTTATATTCAAGAAACTCGAAATAAAATTATTAACCAAAAATTTAGTTGAAATGATTAACTGATGAAATCTAATGTCAAACACACTTTTTTAAATTTGATCACACTTTAATTTCACTTGTATATTATTTGAGTTATAAAATAAATCATTTCTCATATTTTTACTTAAAAATATATAAATATAATGAGCAATTAAGTATAAATCAAATATATATAGATACAATAATAACAAATATTTAATACCGCGATAAGACTTTAGACACTGGTCTATCATATTCTTTACAAAATTATTTTTATCAATTAAATTTATATTATTCTTTATCAAATATTTATTCTCTATCAGTATGATTATAAAAAATATATTGATTTCAAGTTTGACATTTGTGTATAGGCTATGAAGTACAAGAATGTATAGGCTATGAAGTATAAAAAATATCTTCCTATCACATACACTTAATCTTAATTTTAAATTCACTAAAATAATATGAATTATTTTAAAATGAATAATTTTTATATTGAGTTTTAGTACGTATTCTAATGACATACGTAGTATTTGCTTAAAAATAATTTGTTATGCATGTGTTGTTGAGTGGTCAAAGTCTTGCTTGGAAGCATAGCACAACTCTTGTTCGTCGTTATTGTGGGCACAGTTCGAATGTGTGAGTCAAGTAACTACTTGATAAGTACAATTCTTGCAAGTGATAACTTGGGCTGTTTTGTGTTTAATATTCCTTGCTAGACCACTCAACAACACGAGAATAAAAAAGATTATCACGTTAACAATTCAATTCTTCAAGAGCTTTGTTTTGTTTTGTCATTTAATTTTCACGTGAATTATGGAGGGTGGGAGCCTCTGACTTGTTGCCATGTTTCACATCCTTGTTTTGTTTCTCTAAAAAATTGTTTTATATTTTTCTATTTCGCAAGCAGCAATTTAATTCTATTCAATATGAGTGTTTTTTTTTTTTTAATTTATATTAGATTGGTTTTAAGATAATAACTCATCTGATTTGAAGATAAATTTATTTTTAATTTGATTTAATTTTAAATTATTAGTTAAAAAATTTATTTGATCTGATAATATTTTATGCGATTTAGTTTTGAATTAATTTTTTATTATAATTTTTATTATAATTATTAAAATACTAATAAATAATAAATTTAATATAATATATACAAATAATATATTAAAAGTTAATATTATAAAATAAGAATTATGGTTAAAACAAATGAAATGGTAAAAATAAATAGATTAAATCAAACTAATAAATCGCATTAAAATATTATTAAATAATAAATTAACACAATATATTATACTTATTAATAAAAAATAAACAAGTATAAAAAATTTTATTTTTTAATGATTTTTTCAATTTTTTGGATAGGTTTGTAGTTTTTATTTGAATCAATTTTGATTTGAACACCGAATGAAAGATGGTAAATTTATTTTAAAATATATTTAATCTATGTTTTTTAAATAAAATATTTAAAATTAGTATTGATTAGAAATTAGTAGGATATATGATTAAAAAATGGAAACTGATCTTTCCGAGCAGGTGGCCAGCAACGGTGAAGCTTGAAATTCAGAACAGTTGGAGGAGGAAAAATGTGGTTGTACCTGCGAGGCACTCCGATGCCAAAGTAAGTGTTCGGACAACAAGGTACAACAAAGTGAGAGATTTTGGGTAAAAAAGGGATTACCTTGCCCTCTAGGGTCTGAGGGCCATTTATAGGGTTGTTGCATGCGGAAAGGACTCGACTTTTTGAGGATCCATGCGAAGCGCCGGGCCAGGAAACACGCGAGTTGGCTGTTGCCGAGCACGAGACTTCAGTGTGCTCGGTTATGTCTTATGTTTGCCTAGAGCGGGCTGGGGAAGGTTGTCGCGTGTGTGGACCAGCGTGCCTTGGGCCAAAGAGTGGGTTGGTCCAATTGGCCGGTCCAGAACAGAAACTAAATAATAATGTTGACTCCTTTGTATGTCATAATGATAAAATTTACATGTCATGTTAAAAAGAAAAAGATATCTATTGTTTATAAGTGTCATCGTCAAAAATATGATCATCTTGAACCTTGTTGTTTTAACAAGATGAATGATTTAAAGTGGTATAAAAGATTTAATCCTTAAATCTACTAACGCTAAAGGATTAAAAAAAGATTTGGGTACCTAAAGTATAAACCTAATCTAATTTTGCAGGAATGCTCTGCACTATCACTAAATAACTGTCAAATCAAAAGAATATGTACAAGGCATATGCCCAAAGTCTTCTCAAAGAAAAAAGATCAAATGTTTAAAGAGTTTTTGTAAAGTTGCTCCTTGGATAGGGATTTTTTTTTTGACGAAATCTCACTAAAGAAGAAATGTATTCTAAAATCACCTCTCGTATCAAATGACTCAGAGAGATGCCAAAGAAAGAGAATTAAGTTTGATTCCTTGTGGAACTAAAAGGTAAGAAAGTCCTCTTCAATTTCATTATTTGTCTAGCAAAACAGGTAAGCCACTTGGTTGAGAATAAACTCATAAAAATCTGATTATTCTTCTAATAAGTGCTGAAATATTACACCTTTCATATTAATTTATTTTTCTACTAATTATTTGTTGTAAAATGATTTTTTACAAAAAAGGGTCTAAAGCAAAAGGGGAAGGTATAAAAGCAATATTAATATTGCCCTCCAAGCCCAAGATAATGGCATTTTTGGCCTTATACTCTATCTCGGTCTTCTTAGCTTGTACAAGGGTTGCAGACATCAATGCCTCTCCCTTTATTGATTCTATACAATTTTGTTGAATTAGTATTACTTGCATCATCACCTTCCACAATTCGAAATTATTGTCTCCAAATAACTTCTCGATGTTCCATTTGGAACCCATGGTGCTCACTTGTAGGCTTAACCTCTTTGCCCTAGAGTAAGCGCCACTTGTTGTGATAATGACAAAGTTCAATTCAAGTCAACACTTTGGATATGTGGGGGAAAAAGAACAATGACAACCAAGCAAATGATCTCAAGCAATAAAAATAATAGTAGGCGATAACAGAGAAAAATTATATACCTATTTCGATCAAATAATCTACGTCTAGGTAAGAGAGCAACTCTCCAATTCACTATATTTAGGAAGTTATTACGAGATATTACAAATGAGTTACAAGAAAATAGTCTTCGCCTTCAGAACTCCCAAGAAAAATTCCTAAAGAATCCCAAGAACAAATTTCTATTTTTTTACCCAAGTGTTTCGGAACCTCTGCAACTCTCAATATATGAATCACATAAGCCCAGGGTTTTAGAAGTATTCTCCAATCCCTATGATAACCCTAAAAGGCTACCAAATCCCTAAAATATAACTCTAAGAATTTTACTCTTTGCTTTCTCAATAGGATTCCTACATAATGCAACTCCACCTTACAAATGAGAGAAAATCCACATTTATAACTAACAAAATATTAACGGGTCCTAGATATGATACATTAACAAACAGATCCACAAACAATCCCAAAACTGTCAGTATCAAAATATGTCTCTTTTCTTTCTCTTTTATCACTTGAGGTTTTAAGGCATATTACAACAACTTTCCACCTTGACTTTAAGACGATGGTAATGTCAATTTAACTACCAACCAACTGGTTGATCTCTCCAAAACTTGAATTACTCTTCAATAAATTTGATCAAGTTCAAGCAATACTTGAACCTTGATCTTGGCAATGATTTAGTGAACATATCAACTAGATTCTCTCCCGACTACATTTTATGTGAAATTCTGGTGTCAGATATAAGATGTCGAATAATATGTCACGACACAATATCTGAATTATGAACAAGTATAACAACAGCAACAATAATCTTGCAGAATGAAATCAATATCCGATAGTATCAATTCGAAGTTAAACAGTCCCAGTTTACCCTTCTCACTTAATCACTACCCTTCCTATGATTTTTACCTAATTCCCACCTAGGTATGAGGCCGTCCTTTAATCTCTTCCAATCACAATCCCTGTGACAAAATAAAAACTAAAAAGAAAACAACTAGAAGATACTCTTCCAGAACAAACTACTCCTCGATGCTTAAGAGCTTACGAGGACGCAAATACTCTCCTTGCTTAAAAGCTTTGGAGATCAAATATGGAACACACATAAAATAAGGATCCCTAAACCCTAATCCCATGTAAAAAACCCCGAGCCTCCAAAGAAGATTGACAGAACTTTTATAGTGTGGCAGCAATAAAAAAAGCTACTCACATGGGCTTGGGCCAATTCCTGATAGAAAACTGTGTAGCGAAGGCTGCTACAAAATCGAAAGAAACAGAGATAAAAACTGATATTAAGCCATCACATAAAACCTTAGAAACTGTCACTTTGCTAAAAATAATGTCAAGACATCTGTCTTGACATCTTCAAGAACATCCAACCAGAGGGTTTGTTTTACCAAAATTATAGCCAACAAAGAACCAACAAACTCCCCCTTTGGAAAATTTTGGCTAAAACAACATCACAACAAGGCAACAAGAACAAGCATTAGAGCAACCTGCAACAGAAGCAGAACACAAAACAAG
Organism: Vicia villosa; assembly: GCF_029867415.1. NCBI lineage: Eukaryota > Viridiplantae > Streptophyta > Magnoliopsida > Fabales > Fabaceae > Vicia > Vicia villosa. The sequence continues at coordinate 545,300 of NW_026705527.1, forward strand.
TGCTCACAAGTGCACAAAATCTGTTAAAACAGATTCTCCTTAACACCACTCCCCCCTCAAGTAAGAAAACTCTTTCTCACGCCCCCCTCAGGAAAGCCGCCACTTTAATCATTAAATACTAAAACTCTCTCCCTTTTTAGCCATAATGAGCCAACAAAAAGTTAAGGAAGAAGAAGATACGAAACATCCATGAAACAAGCACACGCATGTGCAAAAAAAAACAAGAAAAAACATAAATAGCATAAACACAACCATCATGGAAATTAATTGTCTTCAGACTCAGTAGTCTCCGCTGCTTCAGGGCTACCTTCCTTGTCTTTAGAATATCCTTCTCTAGGACTTGCTCTGCATCAGCATTACCACACTGCTTCAAGTCCTTAATCATTTACTCAAACTTAAGTTTTCTTACTGAACTCACCTGTATCACCTCATCAAGCTCTTTACAGGCATTCACGAGCTCAGAGATCATTCCTTCCTTTATTGGGGGCACGCTCATAGTAGGCACAAATGTGATTCCAATGTCTGGGACATGCTTCCCAGTGAACAGTTTGGAGTGAAGGGAAAGAACAGATTCTCTCTTAGATATCACATCAGTACTAAGCAGGATCCCAGGATGCTGGTTGAGGATAATTCCACATATGAGAGTAGGAAAGGCAATAGGCAGTTTCACAGCTTGAGTGCTAGAATGCCTCACAGTCTGATCAAGTATGAGATCACCCTAATCAAGCACCTTCTTGTTTCCCACAACATAGATTATTTTTCCCAAACTCAAAGAGATTACTAAGGAGTTATTAGTTGGAACCCAGTTTGCTGCTCCAATTCTGTGCAAAATAGCATACTTGACAATGAGTTTACTTGCTGGAAGCTTGTGTTTCACTAGCCAATCTGTTACTTGATTTGCAGTAATAGTTTGACAAATTTAATTATCGGTTGCTTCCAGTTCACCTTGTTCCTCTTCATCCCTGTCCAGATACCTATTGATCACAGCAGGTGAAAACTCCACACATCTCCCTCTCACAAACACTTTTCTGAATTCCTTGCTTTTGGGGTCATCATAGTCTATAAAAATGTTAACAATAAACTCTTTCACAAGATTCTCATAACACTTCCCTAATCGAGTTACAGTCTTCAGCAGACCAGCATGAGCAATCAGTTCCATGATATATGAGTACTTCTACAAACTTTTGTTGAAATTGTATTGCTTTCATCTTCACCTTCCCAAATCCGAAATCATTGTCTCCAAAAAACTTCTCGATGTCCCATTTGGAACCCATGGTGCTCCATTGTAGACTTAAATCCTTTGCCCCACAGTGGGCGCTACTTGTTGTGATAATTATAAGGTTTAATTCAAATTAATACTTTTGATATGTGGGGGAAAAGAACAATGACAACCAAACAAATGAACTAAAACAATAAAATCATAGTTGTCATCAGTGTTATCATTGTAGTATTTGTCATCGTCAAAAGTAGATGTTTTTGTTTGGATTGTATTACCTACAAAACAAGGTTCCACATTCTCCCCTTTTTTGATGATGACAACAAATTTCTCAAAGGAAGTGGTAAAAGAGACACTATAGATATATTTTGAGTGATTCATCTCCTCCTGAGTTAGATAGAAATTATACCACCCCTCCTGAAAGTATACTTCTCCCTCTTTGTCAAAATCAAAAAGGCAGGTAAAGATGTATTGAGAGAAGTAAATATGCAAAACAAGGGCATTTAAGTCAATTTAGAAAATTAAAACATCACACTCGTATTATTCCGAAGAATTCAAAATACATAAGGGAATTTTGATGAATTTTAATCATATGAAGGAAGTAATAATTTTTTTTTTGTAGGACCTAGCGAAAACACTTAAGTGAGATTACTCTGCATCAAGATCATCATAAAAGAACATGTCATGAGGTAGTTTGAATTAGTTTGGGAGGGAGTGGCGAACTATGAAGTCGATCTTGTCATTGATAACATCTAATTTTCCACTTATGATTTTTAGGATGTCTTTGGTTGTTAGTATATGAGGGGAGTTTTCTGAGCTCTCTACCTCTATGGGTATCTCCTCGATTTTGGTTTTTCTTTTCTTCTCATATGATAGTGCCTTTTTAGTGATCTTTCTATCTTTTAGCTCATACTGCATTGATTGTAGGACTAAGATTCCTATCATGGTTGTTTATTACCTGAACTTTTCATCTTCAGAACTGAACCATATTTCTTCTAGAGTCTTTGTGACTAGGTTTCTATATGGTAGGTGTGATCCTTTTTCCTTGCTCTCTATCATGTATTTAATTACTTGTTTGCCCAATTTACCTTGACCTTGTTTTCTATCAGCCGTACAATTTCCACATCTACTTGGATTAGGAGACGGAAGTTACCTTTTTTGGGAAAAAGGGTGTGGATTATAACATAATGAGTCATTCGGATTTTCAGGTGGATGTATTTAGTAGTGAATGGATAAGGTATGTGTGATAAAGGTTCTTTCACGAGGGAGGATGTAGCGATGATGTAGTTGTATCTAGTAAGGTGACTATCAATAACAACTAGACAAATTAATTTATATTGTTGATAAAGTGACTGATAATTAGAAATAGATAAATCAATTTCTATTGTTTTAAATTGACTTTCATTTAATCTGAAGGGACTTGGGTTCGAGACCATATTGGTACAAATTTTGTATGTACGATGGTCTAGTAGTAAAGATATAAGACGTGGTTTAAAGGGACTGAGTTCAACTCCTTATAAGAAATAATTTTGGTATTTTTTATATTATTAATTCATAATTTCATAAACAATTTTTGCTTTTTTATATTATTAATTCATTATTACAAATTAAATTAAAAATAAAAATTAATTAAATATTTAAAAAATAAAATAAATAAAATTTAACGTAGTAGTCCAGTCACGGTTTAAAACAAAAAAAAAAATTAGTTTGACAAAAATATTAAAGAAAGACTAATATAGATTCACTCTTTAAATTTTTAAATGTGATTTTAACTTTTTTTTTTTTTTTTAATTTTAAAAGATAGATGATCAAAACTCATATTTTTAAAAATTGAAACATTTGAAAGTATAAAATTATTCAAAGCGATGTATTATTATAGAATTGAAACTATTTTTAAGTGTTTATGCTATTGGGGATGATTTATGTCTATTTATGAAGCTACCTATTATATACTTTTCTATATACTTTTTTATTTAAAAGAATCTTTTATATACTTTTTTGCATGTATTTATTATGACATTGATATTTAACCTTAAATCATACTTTTAGGATTCGTTTTGTGCGTAGGATATAACAGAGACATAATAGGATATCAAGCAGGATAATGATAGGATATTATAAAGACATGATAAAACTTATTATATCATGTGTTTGGTTCACACAAGATACGAGATAGTGTTTATATATATAAAATAACTATACTTTTTTAAAATTATTTTATAAAATATTTTAAAATTAATAAATTGGTAAAAAAATAATAATATTTTTTAATAATTAAAAAAAACTCATTGATACTATTGAATAAATAATTTCAAATAATATATATATATATAATTTTAAATAATATATATATATATATATATATAATTTTTATATATACCCTTGTAAAATAATTAAATTTTTAAAAATTATTTTATAAAATATTTTAAAATTTATAAATTGGTAAAAAAATATTTTTTTACAATTAAAAAAAATTCATTGACACTATTAAATAAATAATTTCAATTTTCTTAAAAAAGATCATGAATATTTTTAATTTGTTTATCTAATATATATATATATATATATATATATATATATATATATATATATATATATATATATATATATATATATATATATATATATATATATATATATATATATATATATATATATATATATATATATATATATATATATATATATATATATATAAAGTATGTAAATGACAAAATTACCCTTGCAAGAACATATATTTAATTTGATAAAATATAAAATTTGTATTCATATTTTTAAAATTTTAATAATTATTTTATTTTTAAATACTCTAATTTTTTATTTTATTAAATTAATTATTAATATTTTAATTTAATATTAAATTAATTTTTATTTATATTTTATCATATTTAACTTTTTATTTTAAATTATATTTTATAGGGATAAATTGGTAAATCATTTTCTTATCCTATCCTACCGAATGCTAACTCAACTCATATTCAATATAACAATTTGAACTAGTGAGACAGGATATGATAAGTTTCATGATTAACTTATCATATCCTTTTGTATACTGGATTGAAATACAATATGATACAAATATCCTATCCTGTTTTTTATTCTGCGTATCAAATATGCCCTTAAAGTTTTCAATTAAGAATATGCTAGTAGAATTTGTTTTTAATGAACATAGTACACACTAACATTAACTTGCAATAATTATGAAAGTATTTCTTTTTGCCTTTTAAAAAAAATTATCAAATGATTTATTTTTTCTTTTATTGCAACGGATATAAATTTCTTGGGCTTACAAGTGTTTATCGATTAATGTCCTGTTATGGGACTGTAGAAACAGAACATGCCTTGGAATTTCACAAAGCAAGCAAGACAGCATGAAACAGAAGCCTTGTCAGTCAAGGCTAAATAGTTACTCTGAAACTTAGTTTTATGTGTAAAGAAACTCACAAGGACCTCTCACAATAACCCATCCCAATGCTCCTACTGACCAAATAATACATCCAATCACTACACTCTAAAACATTACTGTACACAATATCTTTTTTTAGGTAAACAACAACTTTAGATATTTGTACTCATCAATCTGATTTTATTTATAATTTTTTTTTTTTTTAAATTTTTATATGTTCATAAATAATTAACGTATAAATTATTTAATAAATATAAAAATTAATTATAGCTTTTTAACATATCATAATTTAGTTTTTAAAATTTTAATTAATTAACTTATTTAATCATTAAATACAATTTTTATTGTCCCAATTTTATCTTTTTGAAATTTTAAAAAATTTCCGTAAAAGATATCTATGATGTTCAAAAGAAGAACCCCACCACTACAGTGTGAAAACACATCTCATAAAAATCCAAAGCTTATAAAAAATGCTTTAATTTTTATATAATACTCCATGGTTGGTATTATATTATTTCTTTCACTTTATCAGCTCTCCTTTCTTTTTCTAACACAACTTTACTTGACTATTCAACTAGTGTATAAGCTAATCAATCTTTATTTCTGTAGATCAAAATCCAATATAGAGATATATTAAATGAATTCTAGTTTGTCTTATTTACATCCTTTTCATTGTTTGAACATGAACAAATTGTATGAAAGGAATAGAAGATTCACACATCAAAAGCTAACTAATTTGGTGGGTAGATAGATTTTGTCACTTCATCCAATCCTTTAATTAGGGCGGCTGCCACTAATATGGACACATACACATCCCTTTTAAGTTGTTTATTTTGCTCATGTTTTAGATGGCCAATGATTAAACTTGATATAATTATTTTTATTAGTGTGGTGTTTTGAAGATTATGATAGTGAATGATTTTTTTTATGATATAAAAGGAGCTAAGAAATTTTTCTTTATAATATAAAAGAGCTAAGACACTTGATCAAAAGGCATGATTTACTCTAGAATAAAGTGTCCTTGTATGAATTTAATTTGATAAAGGTTGAACATTGTTGTCTTTAGCAGTGAGTTCCTAATAATGTGCAATATATATAACATGGCGAGAGTGAAAGGTTTTCATGTTTAGCCATCAAATTATAACGGACGGTTGTGATTTATTTGGTTGTGTGTGTGAGAATTCAATATAAAGCAAATGATAAAAGAGAGCATAAAAGAGTTATGGATACATTAACGGCATTACATACAACTGATCTAAGAGGAAAGATGGGAGAGAGGACCATGTAGTTACACTCATAGTAGATGAGTAGAATATTTTGTATGAAAACAAATATAACACGTGGTTATACAAACAATCAATATGAGTGTCAGAATTTTACAAACAAATGCACTGATAATGAAAGTGAAAGATAACATAAAGTGTTATGAAAGATACAATTGAATTAAGTTAATGCTACAGTTAACTTAGATTATTAAAAATCACAACAATTGAAAAAGACAAAATTATTTAAACTAACAATTCAACAATTATCATAATTCAATTTTCACACAGAATTTAAAATGAATTTAATTAATGGAATGATAAATCTAACTACTAGAAAAAGTTAAAATAGCCACGAAAATTTAAATAATAACATCATCGAAAGAAATTGATGTGATATATAAAGAATTAAATAATACGATGAACGTAATAAATAAGAATATTAATTTATTAATAAAAATATCAATATAATTGTAGATTATAAATTTAATAAAATAAAAAAGGGCCTTAATGAAACAAATAATATACAAGAAACACTCGATGATATTAATAGAGATAAAGATATTGATAAAGATATAAATATTTAAAAAATTAGGAAAATTCTTTATCAATTAGAAACTCTTTTAAAACATGAAGAAAATAATAGAAGCATAACAACAAAAGATTTGGAAGAAATATTTGTTAGATCAAAAGAAGTAAATCAATTAGATAAAATAGTTAAACTAGAACCTGTAACGACATTTATGTTAATAAATCCACCATCTTTAAGGAGGGGATAAAAACTGAATACATGAAAGCATTAAGCAGGTCCTCTCATGGAGCAACTACAAATAATAGAAGAAGAAAATAAACAAGTACAAAAGATAGATGTGAGATATTGGATTGAACTATATTGGGTCGAAGAGTAACTTCTGGTTCGACATAATTTATGCATGTTGTTGAAGTATGTTCACATGCTAGTGTCGAAGACCTACATACTGTAGTTGAAGTGTGTTCTAGTATGTGGATGTCAAAATGTTAGGGTTGTTAGTATTTCAAATTGAGTCTGTTTGTTATGTCCAATTGTTTAAGTTAGCTTGTAATGGATATTTGTGAAAAAGCCCGTTAGTTTAGTATGTTAGGTTTATTATAAATAACATACTAGTCTCTTATCATTGCATACTGCAAATCCTAATCTATGGTGAGAGGGTTATTTATTATTCTTGTAACACTTATAATCTTTAATAAAGAGAAAGTAAAGAATATCAGTTATAACCAATCCTTGTAGCTTTTCTTGCTTCACATTGTGTTTCCTATTGTACTTTGTTCTTGGCATCGTTTTTCACAACTAATTTGTACGGTGAGCGTGGAGAAGATGCCTTCAACAAAGTATGAGATTGAAAAGTTCACCGGAGTGAACATTTTCGGTCTGTGGCGCTTGAAGATGTACAACAGGGTTATTTGGAAGCGTTGAAGGGAGCGACAACTATGGATGTCGTGTTAACGGAAAAAGAAAAGACGAACATGATCGAGAAAGCCCACAGCGCAATTTTGTTGAGCCATGGTGATAAGGTTATTCGACATGTATCAAAGGAGACGAGAACATCAAGGTTATGGGTGAAACTTAAAAGTTTGTACATGACCAAATCGCTGGTAAATCGACTCTACTTGTAGCAAAATTTGTATTCATTCAAGATGAATGAAGACAAAGTGTTGGCTGAGCAGTTGGATATGTTCAACAAACTGATTCTTGATCTTGAAAATATTTATGTGAAGATCGATGATGAAGATCAAGTGTTGTTGCTGTTATCGGTACTTGTTTGTTTTTCTAACTACTTGGTTACAGGCGTGGGTTTGAAACAAGCGGGGGAGAAACTTTGCTTCTCTAAGATGTTTTTGGTGGGCAGAGTTGGTTCGGTGTACTACAGATTTCAAGAGTGTAAGGGTTATTGAATTTGTATGTTTCTCGAATCCAATAAGAGTACGGATTCGTGATTCTCGTCTGTCGGCCAAGTTTGGGATGTCTTTGAGGGAGAACGATCATGTACTTATTGTTGATGGTTGCTTCTTGGAGAATAGAAAGCAATGTGACGGCTAGAGATATGTCAGCGATGTGTAATCCCAAATGTTCTTCCGGAAGGTATCTGCGACTTAGCTCCAAAGCGTGAAATTAATGTTGTTATAGGTGGCATAATTGATGAATCATGTGTCTTGTCGGTGTTCTGAATAATGATGGAGTGATGAATTGCTGTGAATTTTGTTGCTAGAGTCGCGTAAGTGATTGTTGAGTGTTGTTGATGTTGTTGGGTGTTTATGAATCACGAGTCAGAGTAGGAACTCGAAGATATGAGTAATTTTGTGAAAGGGATTGGAGTCTTGGTGTTTTGAAGACGAAATTTTTGGCGAATTACTTTGTCTCTTGAGTTATAAGAAGAACGAGGTTTTGGAAATATGTTAGAATTTATGTTTTATAGTTCCAAATCATCATTGCATGTTAGGTATGAATGAATATATATTTATTTCATGAAAAATGACTGAATTGGTTGGATTTTAGGGAAGAACTAGTATGAACCTGAGAGTTGTTCACATGAATTTTTCTAGTTTTTAGGGGATCTTCAATGATTCATAACTTTTGACTCGGGTGTCTGTTTCACATACCGTTTGAATCTGGGAAAAACTCATACAATATAATTTCTTGAAAAAATGGTTTCTTGTTCATGAAATAAATTTAGTTGGTGTGTAATGAGACTTTGTGGTGTCAGTGTATGATGTCGATATTTCCAATTTTTGGTAAACTTTGAAAATTCATAACTTTTGAACTGTAACTCCGTTTAGGTCGCCGTTCGAAGCGTTAGAAATATAGCATGACATTCTTTATAATAAAAATGGTTACATTACTTGGAATAGATTTAAATAGTACGTGGTTATGTTTGCCGAGAAACTTGGATTATTGATTGAGAAGTCGAGAAGTTTTTTTGGGCTAAATTGATTTATGGCACGGTTTGTTTGAGACGAGGTCAAGTACGATATGTTGTTGATGAATGGATTAAAGGAAGGAGATTTTTGTATTTATGTCAACTAAGGATGATTAGAGTGAAGATAACTTTTGAGTAGAAGAGAAATGATAGTAAAGAAAAAAATTGGAGAGTTTCTATCACTAACCAGATGAGGAAATGGTATTATTGAGTTGAGATTGAAATGATATCCAAGGGTGAAATAATACGGATCATCAAGGTTATGAGATTAAAGGAAAGGCTAAGTATTTAAGAATGTAGTTAAGTCCTCTACATGAATAAAGATTTCAATTGGAATGGAGTGAATTGTAATTTATTTTGTATACCATCAATATTGAGTTAGAGAATACTTAACCTTTGCGTGAGGCTAAGTGAGTGTGAAGTAGACTATATAATGTGTTTGGGTGATGGTGTCTCATCGACAAGATCGAATTAGAAGGAAACTGTGGAAGCATTTGTAAACCTCAATAGAAATTGTTGAGCTATGGTGCTTAGGTGACTTTGAGTACAAGTTCTAAAGGAACATTATTATAATTTGGTAACGATGGTTTATACTCCATTATGGTTTTCATCTATCTATTGACAAATTGAGGAACTGATCATCCTTAATCTCTTGTTAATAGTAGACGGGATCGTGTTGGATGGGATAGACTTGTCTTGCCAGCTTGATGATGTGTAATTGTTTGACGTTCTATCGCGAGGATGGTCGTTCACCATTTTGTGTGAATCGAATGGAAATGACTATGAAAGAATTGGGACTTAGTGAATAGTTCGGAGACTTGAGTTGTGTGCGAGTTAACACCACAAAGTGGAAAATTGGGAATATCAAAGGTGAACAATGATTTTCCGGCAGATAGTAAAGAGAGCCAGAAGCTGGATGTGAAACTTGTAGATTTGATAGTTTATGAAAATTAAATGAGGACATTAATTTTAAATAAATAATCAGAGTGGCGCAGCTGAAGCGTGATGTGGCATAGTTGTTATATGGTGTGACTTGTTAGGAGTCAAGGATTAAACGTTAGAAGCCTGTAAGACTGATGCAAACCGTTGGAAATTCTATAATGGAAGTGTTAGGTGAAAGGTTTATATATTATTTGTGTTGCTGCTATGTCACTAGATGTATTGATTTGCATTTTCGATTGGTGGATTGTTGATATCATGATGCTATATTATTGTAAGGTCGTGTGGTGTGAACTCTAACTTTGAGTGTGTTCGTTATGAAGTATTGTGATCGTATATTATATGTTGATATTGGATTGATGTTACGTGATGTTATAATATTTTGGTTGTTGTTGGTTGGTTGGTTAATGATTACTAGTAATAAGGAGTAATACTATATATTATGACGAAGTTTAATTATGTTCATTATGTTGATGTCACTATGTGAATGATTTAACGTTGTGAATGATGTTGTTGTGACGATGATGTGATAATTTATCAATGATGTGGCATATCCAAGTATAAATGTGCTATGTGATGATTATTATGTGGTGGAGGACACGCTTGACTAGCCGAGGAAGAATCTACTTGTGTTGTTGTCGTTTCTACATAGAAATGTTGTTAAGTGATTGTTATGTTTGTTAACTGTTATGTCGCGAAGATGTTGAATGATTAACATGTATATTTGGTTGAATAGTGTTGTGCATTTGTTATGTCTGGATGAGTGGTAATCAAAGTGTTGCCAAACATGACTCGAGGTCAGAGAGTAAGATGCGAGATTCGTATTTGGAGTTGTTTGTATCAAGTGAATTTTCGAGGACGAAAATATTCTAAGTGGGGGAGAGTTGTAACGCCCGAATATTTTATTTATTTATTTAATATTAGGTGGATATTATTTAATTAAATAAGGGTTAAATATGTTTTTACTCCCTATAAATATGGCAAATTTCAATTTTAGTCCCTACAAAATTTTTCTTCAGACAATGGTCCTCGCAATATTTTCCATCCCTATTTTTAGTCCCTCCCGTTAAATTTCATTAACGGAGGCTTACGTGGCACGCCACGTGTAACGCCATGTGAGTTAAAGTCAATACTAATTAAAAATAGATAGATTGCGGGGATTTTAAACCCCCTTTAAATAACTTAAAAAATGAACTGAGCAGGTGAAGCAAGGATTTGTTGAAAGAGTTGTTGTTGTTGGTGCTGGGGTAAGGCAGTGTGGTTGCTTCACTTCTTCGTATATTTAATTATTGTTAATTTAATCAGATTGATGTTTTGGATTATGTTTCGTTTGGAAATGAAATTTCACTGAGTACGGGCCATTAGGTAATATGATCCAAAAATCTATGAATTGATGGCAAATCTACACTCAGAACTGAATCCCTCATCAACATTTACTTACATAGTTACATGCACTATAAATTTAAATAACTATGCACGCTTATACTAGTAACCTTACCATTGTATTAGCACCCTCATCCCAAACTAGCCCATCTCAAGAAACCGTTCTTAGCCTCCCTCCCGCTCTTCCCTCAGCTTCAAATACAGTTACATCCAGACCACGTGACTTCAATTTTAAAGCCGCAGCAAGCCCACTTTATACCCGAAAAACAAATTTAGACCGAGATAATTTAATCAGTTTGTGAGGAACAAAAATTTCAAGTTAAGTGCATATAACAATGATATGAATTCTAAATCCATCCAAACGAAACATAATCCAAAGCATCAATCAGATTAAATTAACAATAATTAAAGATACGAAGAAGTGAAGCAACCACACTACCTTACCCCAGCACCAACAACAACAACTCTTTTAACAGATCCTTGCTTCACCTGCTCAGTTCATTTTTTAAGTTATTTAAAGGGGGTTTAAAACCCCCGCAATCTATCTATTTTTAATTAGTATTGACTTTAATTCACGTGGCTTTACACGTGGCGTGCCACGTAAGCCTCTGTTAGTGAAATTTAGCAGGAGAGACTAAAAATAGGGACGAAAAATATTGCAAGGACCATTGTTTGAAGAAATTTTTTGCAGGAACTAAAATTGAAAGTTGCCATATTTATAGGGACTAAAAACTTATTTAGTTAGGTGGAATCAGTAGTTATAATAATAATAATAATAATAATAATAATAATAATAATTATAATAATAGAATAAATGATTATATAATTAATTGTGCCTATGTGTGTTAGTATAGGATTAGTGGGGGTGTATTTGTTAAGCCCAATAGTGAAGAAGAAGTTAGTAAGGGTTAACTAAATATAAGAGAGAAAAGAGAATTCGGGAATATTAGAAAGAACATGAAAAAAAGGAGTTGTCGTAGAAGAGGAGAAGAGGCACAAAGAGGCTAGGGAAAGGAATTCATTAGAAGAGTAGAGAATCACCAATCCAAGGTAAGAGTGGGGTTCTAACTCTATAAGATTCGGTATGATGATTTATATGTATGAATGTGGTTTTGGGTTTATGTTGATAACTTAGGTTTTGAAGAGAAATTTCCATGAAATCGATAAATTGGTATATTGTTTGATGATGATTCTTGTTGCAATATGTTGTGTATGTACTGTATGACTTATATTGCATGAAATTCGATTTTGTTATTGGTTTTCGCATAATTTTGGGTTTTGACCGTAAATTCAGTGTCGAAAGTGACGTTATGGAATTTCATTTTTATGATCCTAATAGGTGTTGTATGAATAGAGGAACATGAATATATGATGCTTTCGTAAAATCAGACTGTCTAAGATGGATTTTAGTGGAAAAAGGGGTTGGGACAGTAGCGAGCCCGTAGCAGAATTTCTCTGCAAAATCGACATGCCTCTTAGCGAGCTAGTTGTGCTTAGCGAGCCCTGTTAGAAAAAGTTTTATAATTTTAACAACTGAATTGGGTCTTGGACAATAGTGATTTGTCATGAGTTTTAATGAATTTCCAGAATTTACTAGAGTCGTTTGAATGGTCTTTGAGCCAAGTTTTAATGAAATCCCATTACTTGAATTTTTTATGTTTGTGTGTTGGAATGGTTGATTTCTTGAGAAAGATATTCTAATCTTGTTTGCTAATTGTTATTTACAAGTATTTATCGTGGCTTTGCAAAGACGAGGAGGTGATGGCCTGTATTGGCGTTTGTTGAAGGCTTATGCCTTGTTGTTGTATAATTATGTTGTTGTATGACGATGTTGCTGTTGTTGGCCTGGACTAGCAAGTGTTGAAGGCTTATGCCTCATGGTTGCATAATTGTTGTTGATGTTACATGTTGTGTCGCATACGTTGTATTGTTGAGGGCTTATGATCTCTTGATGGCCTTGATTGGCAAAATGTTGAAGGCTTATGCCTCGTTGTTGCCTCTATTTATTAGTATTGCGAAGGGGGCTTATGCCCTGTTGGTACCACATGCATTTGCATTGATGTTGGTCTCATTGCATTTTACATGATGATGAATGATGATGAGTGGTTTGTGTTAGAACAAGAATTGTTCTGATCAAATTATCTTAGTTTTGATGATAACAATGTATATGAATTTTGCTTAAGATAATGTGGTACTCTAATCCAATGCAATTTCCTTTTCAGGAAATATATAAAGAGTATGCACAAATCAGCGCTCAGAAGCTTTGACTCTGAAGGTTCAACATGCAACATCAGAACATGGTCTGGCAAGACATCAGAAGATGGTCAAGCAGAATCAGAACATGGTCTATGGAAGCATCAGAAGGACTGCAGTTCAAAAGCAGAAGCACTGAAGTAATGGTATCACGCTCAGAAGCACTTCAAGGTCAGAAGATCAGAAGATGCTTATGCACCAAGCTGTTTGTACTATGATGATATTCAAACGTTGTATCTACAAAAGATCAATCAGAATCAAGTACAAGATGGCAGGCTACGCTGACTGACAAAAGGAACGTTAGAAGCTATTAACGGCAACGTCAGTAGTCACAGCAAAAGCAAGGCTCGAGGCAGTTGACAAAAGTGTGAAACATTAAATGCAATGCTGTACGGAATACGCAAAGCATTAAATGCTCCCAACGGTCATCTTCTCATGCGCCTATAAAATGAAGTTCTGAAGAGAAGCAAATGTTAACGAAACTGTTTACAACTCTTAACAAAAACTTTGCTGAAACGCTGTTCATTTTGAAAGCTCTCAAACTTCATCTTCAACCTCACTTATTGCTGTTGTAATAATATAGTGAGAGTAAGCTTTAAACTGTAAGAGAAATATCACAGTTGTGATTATCGCTTTTAAGAAGCATTGTAATACTCTTAGAATTTGTTTACATTAAGTTGTAAAGGACTAGAGTGATCAGTTAGATCAGAAGACTCTAGAAAAGTCTTAGAGGGTATCTAAGCAGATTCTTCCTAGAGTGATCAGGTTGTGATCAGAGGACTCTAGAAGACTTAGCAGTGTCTAAGTGGAAAACCATTGTAATCTCGTGTGATTAGTGGATTAAATCCTCAGTTGAGGTAAATCACCTGATAAGGGTGGACTGGAGTAGTTTAGTTAACAACGAACCAGGATAAAAATAATTGTGCAAATTGTTTTTATTTTACAAGTTTTGATACTACACTTATTCAAACCCCCCCTTTCTAAGCGTTTTTCTATCCTTCAATTGGAATCAGAGCGCCGGTTCTAAGGTGCAAGCACTTAACCGTGTTTAGAAAAGGTTCAGGAAGAGAAAAACGCTCCAGTAAAAGATGGCTGGTGAAATTCCAACAAACACACCTACATCTACATCTGGCTCTGCTGAGCAATACAATGGAAATGGTAACAATGGTTATACTAGACCACCAGTGTTTGATGGTGAAAACTTTGAATACTGGAAAGATAAACTTGAAAGTTACTTTCTTGGTATAGATGCTGATCTATGGGATCTTCTGTTGGATGGTTACACACATCCAGTTAAAGCCAGTGGTGTGAGGCTCACAAGAAAAGAAATGACTGATGAGCAAAAGAAGGAATTCAAAAATCATCACAAGTGCAAGACTGTTTTGCTGAATGCTATCTCTCATGCTGAGTATGAGAAGATATCTAACAGGGAAACTGCCCATGACATATATGAGTCTTTGAAAATGACTCATGAGGGAAATGCTCAAGTCAAGGAAACCAAAGCTCTTGCGCTAATCCAGAAGTATGAAGCCTTCAAGATGGAGGATGATGAAGAAATTGAAAAGATGTTTTCAAGATTTCAAACTCTAACTGCTGGATTAAGAGTTCTGGACAAAGGCTACACCAAGGCTGATCATGTGAAGAAGATCATCAGAAGCTTGCCCAGAAGATGGGGCCCAATGGTGACTGCATTCAAGATAGCAAAGAATATGAATGAAGTCTCTTTGGAAGAGCTGATCAGCGCCCTGAGGAATCATGAGATTGAGCTTGACGCCAATGAACCTCAGAAGAAAGGTAAGTCTGTTGCATTAAAATCTAATTATAAAAAATGCACTAATGCTTTTCAGGCTGAAGAAGTAGATTCTGAAGAATCAGAATCAGAAGAAAAAGAAGATGAACTGTCCATGACTTCCAGAAGAGTTAACCAACTCTGGAAAAGCAAGCAGAGGAAGTTCAAGAGCTTCAGAAGCTCAAAGAAGCCTGAAAGAGGAGAATCTTCTGGAGGCAGAAGATTTGACAAGAAGAAGGTCATGTGCTACGAATGCAATGAGCCTGGACACTACAAAAATGAGTGCCCAAAACTTCAGAAGGAAAATCCCAAGAAGAAGTTTCATAAGAAGAAAGGTTTTATGGCAACATGGGATGAGTCAGAAGATGAATCAGACTCTGAAGATGAGCAGGCAAACATTGCACTGATGGCCACTATCAATGATGGATCAGAATCTACGTCAGAATCAGATTCTGAAGAGGTATTTTCTGAACTAACTAGAGATGAGTTAGTTTCCAGTTTAACAGAGCTTCTTGAACTAAAAGCTCATCTTAGTATCAAATACAAAAAGCTGAAAAAGCAATTTGAATTTGAAACTAAGAAGCTTGAGTTGGAAAATTCTGAATTAAAAGAAAAAGTTTTAAAATTATCCAACAACATTGGATCTTCTTCTGATTCAGAAAAGTCCACTCCTAGTCTAAACCATATTCTGAAAGAATATGATTTAAGCTTCAGGAAGTTCCTATCTAGAAGTATTGGCAGAAGTCAGCTAGCTTCTATGATATATGCTGTTTCTGGAAACAAGAGAGTTGGCATTGGTTTTGAGGGTGAAACCCCATACAAACTTGAACCTGTAGATGATATGAAAATCACATACAAGCCATTGTATGATCAGTTCAAGTATGGCCACTCACATGATATTAGGCACACATCACATGCTCAAAGCTTTCACATAACACACACCAAGAAGCATGTGACACAACCTAAGAAATATCATGGAACTCAGAATAAGAATTATCATGCTGTTCCTCCTATTGCTTATAATGCTAAACCCAAGTTCAATCAGAACTTGAGGAAAACTAACAAGAAAGGACCCAAGAAAATGTGGGTACCTAAGGAAAAGATTATTCCTATTGCAGATATCCTTGGCTGCAAAGAAGACAAAGCACAACATGTCATGGTACCTGGACTCTGGATGCTCGCGACACATGACAGGAAGAAGGTCTATGTTCCAAGACCTGGTGCTTAATTCTGGTGGAGAAGTCAAGTTTGGAGGAGATCAGAAGGGCAAGATAATTGGCTCTGGAACTATAAAGTCTGGTAACTCTCCTTCCATAACTAATGTACTTCTTGTAGAAGGATTAACACATAACTTATTGTCCATAAGTCAATTAAGTGACAATGGTTATGATATAATCTTCAACCAAAAGTCTTGCAAGGCTGTAAGTCAGAAGGATGGCTCAATCCTATTTATAGGCAAGAGGAAGAACAACATTTATAAGACAGATCTTTAAGATCTCAAGAATCAGAAGATAACTTGTCTTATGTCTGTTTCTGAAGAGCAGTGGGTCTGGCATAGAAGATTAGGACATGCTAGTTTGAGAAAGATTTCTCAGATTAACAAACTAAATCTTGTCAGAGGACTCCCTAATCTGAAATATAAATCAGATGCTCTTTGTGAAGCATGTCAGAAGGGCAAGTTCTCCAAACCTGCATTCAAGTCTAAGAATGTTGTGTCTACCTCAAGGCCGTTAGAACTCTTGCACATTGATCTGTTTGGCCCAGTCAAAACAGCATCTGTCAAAGGGAAGAAATATGGATTAGTCATTGTTGATGATTATAGCCGCTGGACATGGGTAAAGTTCTTAAAACACAAGGATGAGTCTCATTCAGTGTTCTTTGATTTCTGCACTCAGATCCAATCTGAGAAAGAGTGCAAAATCATAAAGGTTAGAAGTGATCATGGTGGTGAATTTGAGAACAAATTCTTTGAGGATTTCTTCAAAGAAAATGGCATTGCCCATGATTTCTCTTGTCCTAGAACTCCACAGCAAAATGGAGTTGTAGAGCGAAAGAATAGGACTCTACAAGAAATGGCCAGAACCATGATCACTGAAACCAATATGGCTAAGCATTTCTGGGCAGAAGCAATAAACACTGCATGTTACATTTAGAATAGAATCTCTATCAGACCTATTCTAAATAAGACTCCTTATGAATTGTGGAAGAACAAAAAGCCCAACATTTCATATTTTCATCCTTTTGGATGTGTATGTTTTATTCTGAATACTAAAGATTATCTTGGTAAGTTTGATTCTAAAGCACAAAAGTGTTTCCTTCTTGGATATTCTGAACGCTCAAAAGGCTACAGAGTATACAATACTGAAACATTGGTTGTAGAAGAATCAATCAATATCAGGTTTGATGATAAGCTTGGTCTTGAAAAGCCAAAGCAGTTTGAGAATTTTGCAGATTTTGATATTGATATATCAGAAGCAGTAGAACCAAGAAGCAAAGCATCAGAAGCAGAACTTCTCAGAAGTAAAGAATCTGAAGATCAAGTTGCAGCTTCTTTGGAGAATCTAAGCATTTCTGAAGAACCAACTGTCAGAAGATCTTCCAGACTCACTTCTGCTCATTCAGAAGATGTCATTCTTGGAAAGAAGAATGATCCTATCAGAACAAGAGCATTCCTTAAGAACAATGCAGAATGTCAATTAGGTCTTGTGTCTTTGATCGAGCCAACTTCTGTTGATCAAGCTCTAGAAGATCCAGACTGGATAATTGCTATGCAAGAAGAACTTAATCAGTTTACAAGGAATGATGTATGGGATCTTGTTTCTAGACCAAAAGGATTCAATATCATTGGTACAAAATGGGTCTTCAGAAACAAGCTGAGTGAGAAAGGAGAAGTGGTAAGAAACAAAGCCAGACTGGTTGCTCAGGGTTACAGTCAGCAAGAAGGGATTGACTATACAGAAACCTTTGCACCAGTGGCCAGGTTAGAATCTATTCGTCTGTTAATTTCTTTTGCCACTCAACATAACATCACTCTTTATCAGATGGACGTTAAGAGTGCCTTCTTGAATGGTTATATAGATGAAGAAGTCTATGTCCACCAACCTCCTGGTTTTGAAGACTCCATGTCTCCAAATCATGTTTTTAAATTAAGGAAATCGTTGTACGGATTGAAACAAGCTCCTAGAGCTTGGTATGAACGTTTAGGTTCTTTCCTTCTGGAAAATGGTTTCACTAGAAGAAAAGTGGACACTACTCTCTTTTGTAAAACCTTTAAAAAGGATATTTTAATATGTCAAATATATGTAGATGATATTATCTTTGGAACATCTAATGCTACACTTGGAAAGGAGTTTGCTGAGTCTATGCAGGCTGAGTTTGAGATGAGCATGATGGGAGAACTCAAGTACTTCCTTGGGATACAAATCAATCAAACATCAGAAGGAACATATGTTCATCAAACCAAGTATGTGAAAGAACTTCTGAAGAAGTTTAATCTTTCTGACTGCAGAGAAGCAAAAACTTCCATGCATCCAACGTGCATTCTAGGTAAGGATGAGGTAAGTAAGAAGGTAGATTAGAAGTTATACAGAGGTATGATTGGATCTCTGTTATATTTGACTGCTTCTAGACCTGACATACTATTCAGTGTTTGTTTGTGTGCTAGATTCCAATCAGACCCTAGAGAATCTCACTTAACTGCTGTTAAGAGAATTCTGAGGTATCTGAAAGGTACTACTAATGTTGGTTTAGTCTACAGAAAATCTAAAGAATACAACTTAGTAGGATTCTGTGATGCTGACTATGCTGGGGATAGAATTGAAAGAAAGAGTACTTCTGGAAGTTGTCAATTTCTTGGAAGTCATCTGATCTCCTGGTACAGCAAGAAGCATGCTACCATTGCTCTCTCAACAACAGAAGCAGAATATGTTGCTGCTGCTGGTTGTAGCACACAAATGCTCTGGATGAAGAGTCAGCTAGAAGATTATCAGATATATGAGAGTAACATTCCTATCTTCTGTGATAATACTTCTGCTATATGTTTATCTAAAAATCCTATATTACATTCAAAAGCTAAACATATTGAGATCAAACATCATTTCATAAGGGACTATGTTCAGAAGGGTGTTCTATCTTTAAACTTTGTGGATACAGACCATCAATGGGCTGATATCTTTACAAAACCCCTGGCTGAAGATAGATTTAAATTCATTCTGAAAAATATTAGTATGATTTATGTCCAGAATGAGAAGATGAGAAGATCTTACGTATGGTTATATTCTGAAATATGATTGGATTAGTCTTTTATAAGAAGTTCTGATTTTAATCAATTAGAAGTAATGATCCTGTTATTACTAACGTTTCATTGTCTAAGTTGATTCAGAGTCTCTTTTAAAGTAAAACAGCTATAACTGGCTTTCCAGATGGTAAACACGAGTTCACTATTTTTGGACAAGCATGCGTGCAGTTGAGGTGATACCGCCCTAGGTAACTGTGCTAATCACTTCATTTGTCATAAGTCTCTCTCCTCATGTCACGTAACATTAAATGCCATTCATCATTTCAGTTTATTTCTTTTTCATTTTATATTCTTCAAACGTTTCATTTCCCTCTTTTTATTTCTCTCTCTCTCTTTGCATTCATTGTCATCTTTGTTTGCTCTCTCTCTCTCATTATCTGCATTTCGCATAAACCCTAGTTTATTCATCTTCAACCTAGCATTCACCATGAATCCGTCTTCAAGTTCCTCTCAACAAGCATTCAACAGACAAGAGGTTACTCCACTGAAAACTTGCTCCATTCCTCCATCAGAAATGGAAGTTTTGTGTAAATCTCCTATGGACGCTGATGACTTGGGTGCTTATGGTTTCAAACCAGATGCGAAGACGAAGGCTCAAGGGTGGTCGATCTATTTGAATAGAACGGTTGGAAGGGTTGATTGGTTCCAGGTTGAGAAACAAATCTCGGGGATTGCCGACATTGATTTCAAGACGGATCTCACAAGAGACTCAAGATTCCAAGAAGTCTCAAGTCAGATCTCTTCTGTGATGTTG
This sequence comes from Vicia villosa, assembly GCF_029867415.1. Classification (NCBI taxonomy): domain Eukaryota; kingdom Viridiplantae; phylum Streptophyta; class Magnoliopsida; order Fabales; family Fabaceae; genus Vicia; species Vicia villosa. Next base: position 565,553 of record NW_026705527.1, read on the forward strand.
TTATCAACATTTATCCAAAGGAAGAAGACTTTCTTGAGATATTGGATGAAGTTAAGCATCATGTACTTGACTTCTATGTTAAGGAAAAGCCCCGTTTGAGACATTAGCTCTCTTCCTGTGAACTGTTTTCAGTTCCTCCTTGTATTCATGTATTCTCTTCCCGTAGAGCTTCTTGTCTGAACAGGCATGCAGAGTCTCAAGCTTTCATGGCTAGGCAAATTGAGAACAACAATGGGATTCATGATATGTTAGCTAAGATTATGTCTAAACTAGGGTCTTAGTCTTTGAGTCTTAGTTGTCTCTTTGCTTCTTGCATCTGTCTTTCTCTGCATATCTTTTGTACCTCTGTCTGTTTGATCAATGAAAAGTTCTTCTGTTTGTCGTTTTCTACATCTGAATCTTTTATATTCTTTTTGATGTTATGACAAAAAGGGGGAGAAAATGTGATAAATGATCTGATTTATTTTATCAGTTACTGGGTGAAAGTCCCCATATTTCTAACAAGAACTTGTAAGTTCTGTGTTGTTTAAGTGTTTTGCAGGATTGAAGACATCTTTCAAAGCTCAACACTAGAAGCAAAACCATGGGGAAACGCAATTCTGTAAAAGGGAATAAGCTCATGGAAACTGAAGCAAGCTGAGTGCTATGAAGCTTCAGAATCAGAAGCAAGAAGGAAGGATGTTATGATATTCTAATAATGGAATATGCACTAACTTTTTCTCTGTCCTTATATGCTCTGATATATTTGTTTAAGCTTTACTATATATATGATCTGATGCATTCTGTATGTTCTGATACATATTTTATGCTCTGATATATATATATATATATATATATATATATATATATATATGTGTTATGCTCTGATTCATTCATGCTCTGACTTTTGTCGTATAGTTTGTTCTGTAACATTTCAGAATGTAGAAGATGCTCTGATGATGCTCTAGTACATTCAACAATGTTCTGATACAATCTAGCATGAAATGATTCAAGAAGAAATTCAAGCTCTGAAGCTGTCCTCTGGAAGCAAGAAGCAGAAGCTGTGAATATTCTGAAGATCTAAGCATGTGTGATCGTCTCAACTGAAATAGAAGATACTCAGGGAAGTTCTTTATGCAAAATTTCTTCCAGTATTTATTTCAGGGGGAGATTATTTATCTCAGGGGGAGATTGTTAATCTCAGGGGGAGACACATTCACACATTATGTTTATATGCTGTTGCTATAAATGTGTAATTGTCTTTTGCCGTCTGTTATTCTGATTGCAAATTCATATCATTTATATATGTTTTTGTCATCATCAAAAAGGGGAAGATTGTTAGAACAAGAATTGTTCTGATCAAATTATCTTAGTTTTGATGATAACAATGTATATGAATTTTGCTTAAGATAATGTGGTACTCTAATCCAATGCAATTTCCTTTTCAGGAAATATATAAAGAGTATGCACAAATCAGCGCTCAGAAGCTTTGACTCTGAAGGTTCAACATGCAACATCAGAACATGGTCTGGCAAGACATTAGAAGATGGTCAAGCAGAATCAGAACATTGTCTATGGAAGTATCAGAAGGACTGGAGTTCAGAAGCAGAAGCACTGAAGTAATGGTATCACGCTCAGAAGCACTTCAAGGTCAGAAGATCAGAAGATGCTCATGCACCAAGCTGTTCGTACTCTGATGATATTCAAACGTTGTATCTACAAAAGATCAATCAGAATCAAGTACAAGATGGCAGGCTACGCTGACTGACAAAAGGAACGTTAGAAGCTATTAACGGCAACGTCAGTAGTCACAGCAAAAGCAAGGCTCGAGGTAGTTGACAAAAGTGTTAAACATTAAATGCAATGCTGTACGGAATACGCAAAGCATTAAATGCTCCCAACGGTCATCTTCTCATGTGCCTATAAAATGAAGTTCTGAAGAGAAGCAAATGTTAACGAAACTGTATACAACTCTTAATAAAAATTTGGTGAAACGCTGTTCATTTTGAAAGCTCTCAAACTTCATCTTCAACCTCACTTATTGCTGTTGTAATAATATAGTGAGAGTAGGCTTTAAACTGTAAGAGAAATATCACAGTTGTGATTATCACTTTTAAGAAGCATTGTAATACTCTTAGAATTTGTTTACATTAAGTTGTAAAGGACTAGAGTGATCAGTTAGATCAGAAGACTCTAGAAAAGTCTTAGAGGGTATCTAAGCAGATTGTTCCTAGAGTGATCAGGTTGTGATCAGAAGACTCTAGAAGACTTAGCAGTGTCTAAGTGGAAAACCATTGTAATCTCGTGTGATTAGTGGATTAAATCCTCAGTTGAGGTAAATCACCTGATAAGGGTGGACTGGAGTAGTTTAGTTAACAACGAACCATGATAAAAATAATTGTGCAAATTGTTTTTATTTTACAAGTTTTGATACTACACTTATTCAAACCCCCCCCCCCTTTCTAAGTGTTTTTCTATCCTTCAGTTTGATGTCGAATAATTGTATAACTAATGATGTATTGATGAGTTGGTTGTTGTTGAATACTTGTATATTACTTGTTGATGAATGATGATGATTTTGTGAAGTGGTGAAAGGTGTGTGACTTTATTCTTCATATACTTGTTATCATACGCTTCTTTATATTGTTATGATATCTCACCCCTTCTGTTTGAATGTTACTCCTATGTTGGTAACATGCAGGTGATTAGGAGTGAAGGATAGTTACCTTCAGTTAGTTCGAGTTTGCGTCATTGCTCTGATACGTAGCATAAGGGGGGTGAACGCTATTTGTTTTCTTTGTTGGATTGAATTTGATTGTTGAAGCTTTTACGAATAATGATGTTGAACTAAGTTGTTATATTGATTTTAATTGAATTATGAATCTTTTCTGTTGCGTAATTAAAGATGTTTTGAAGGTTGTGTCGTTGTGTTTGGTTCATCCGACTTAAATGTGTTATGTATCAGTTAGTAATTGCGAGCAAATGTTTATGAATGTGAAGAATGTGACATACTGATTTGTGATGAATATTTCAAATGCAACTTTATCACTATGATTTTATTATTATTGATGAGGTAAATTGGGGTGTTACACTAATAAGCCTAACATTTGACCCCCACATACTAGAAGGTCTTTGACATGTAACATTCGACTACAGTATGAAGGTCTTTGACACTAACATGTGAGCGACCTTCGACTGCATGCTAACCTCTGTTAAACCTGAAGCTACTCTTCGAGCCAGTAGAGTTCGATCCAGTTCTCATACAAATCCTATATAATGAATTAAGACGATAATGTATAAAAAGTACAAGAGCTAAACAATTAGATTAAGGAAGAACTTCACTTGTTGTGATATATGAGAGATAGAGCAACTAGGAAATTATGATTGTAATCAACGAAGTAGAAAAAGTTATAGAAGAAAATATAAATTAAGAAAAATGTATCCAAGAAAAAGGCTTATAAAAATACTAGAAGAAAGTATTTTAAAAAAAGAAAACAAACACCTAAAAAATATTGCCAAAAAAAAGACATGTGTATGTTGGATATGCAAATTAGAAGGTCATTATGCCAATGAATGTTTTAGTGTATATGAACATATAGAAGATGAATTATCCTTAGAAAAAACATAATCTGAATAGTACCTATATCAAAATTAAAATTAAAAAGAAAATAAAAAAACTGAAGCTTATATAGATACAAGATCAAGTATTTGTATAGCTACTAAAGTATTATTATATTTAGTAAATGGAAACGACTAAAAAACATTAAAGATTCAAATAGCAGATGGCTCAATACACCTACTAAGTTGGGTAGCTACAAGAATTATTTTAACTAATCAAAATTAATTATTTATAGTACCTACAATATACCAACAAGAAACAAGACTAGATATAATAAAAATAATTTTCTACGATTATATGCACCATTTTGCCAATACTTAGAGTACATATCAATTAAGGCTCTAAATATTAAGGGAAAACAATTGAAAGAAATTATAGATATTCCTACTATTCATTTCTCACAAACGATTTATTCCAGAAAACAATCAAAACAATTTTTCAAGAAGGAATAAATTCTTCATTGGAGCTAATATTAAAAGATGATAGAGAATTACGCTCCCAGTAGATACACTACTTGGATTGTTAGAAGAAAATTTAGCTTATGTTAAACTAAAATTTGAAATACATCATAATATTGAAATACCTTTAGATACTCAAAAGATTAGACCAAAATTTAACCCTTGAACACAATTTTTTTATAGGAAGTTTGATGAGACCAAGAGATAAAAATTTTCAATCACTTATTGTGTTAATTCTACACTAACAAATTCTCACCACAACAAATTCTCACCACAGTATTACCTTTAGAAATAATAAAAGAATTGATATTCCAAGTCTTTTTGAAGATATAGGAAAAAATTTACTACCCAGAGAAAAATGAAATAACCGAGCTTGAAAGTTCTATGAGCAAACCAAAATTTTTAGAACTGAGAAAAAAATCAAATACCAAAGCCGCTTAATTAAATTTTATGGACCTGGAAAAATTGAAGAAATTGATATTGATAAATTATCAATTCAAGTAAAAGACTTAATAACATATTCTAAAAAAAGTAGACTATAAATTTAAAACAAAATGAATGTTGCTGAATTCAGTATAAAAGAAAAAGAAAAATTATAAAATTAAAAGACATGAATATAACTAATAGTGAAAATAAAGAGAAATATTTTTAAAGATGTATTTGAAAATTTAACTTACTAAATGACCTAAAAACAAAAATATATAAAGAATATGAAAAATTTTGTGGACAAGCTATACTTTTTAATGAAATAGATCATGCAATAAGATGTGATATATATATATATATATATATATATATATATATATATATATATATATATATATATATATATATATATATATATATATATATATAATAGATTTAGATTTATAATATTTTATAAGTTGAAAGTTTTTATGATGATGAATATATAATAGATTTAGATTTAATCGAAAATGATAAAATTTGGAACTATTTAGATGATGATTAAATTAATAAAAATAAATTGTAGAAAATTATTCCAAGAAATAGAAATAATAGGGTATCAATAATTTTGGTATTAAAGCATTAAGATTGAAATTAAATAAAATTAGAATAAATTTTAAATAAAATATATCACTAGAAATTTAAAAAAGAAAAATTAAGAATGCGTATAGTTAACGAAAGATTACGAGTTATAGAACTTAATGATCTAATTAAAAGAATAAGAGATAAAATAAAAATATCATATGACAGACTAGATCATTACTTAATTAGAGGAATTAATTTTGAAATTGAAAGAATAACAAAATACCTTTTAGAATACGAAAAATATATTAGATTTTTATAAGGCAAGGTTAAAAGATTTAAATGAATATAAAGATCTCCGTCACTAAGATTTGTGACTAAGGAATTAGAGACGAAAGTCAAAATTCGACCAATAAAAGCCGTATTTATCATAATTTATTTTAGTCGTGGGATTTCGTTAACCCAATGAAAGGACATTCACTCTTTGTTGTCAAAAGTACAAATTGGTCTGATTTGAACTCCCGTAGTTTAATGCCTCTTTTCCTAATACTATCCGTGAACTTCAATTAGGGATGGCAACAAGTCGGGTCGGGTGCGGATTTCAAACTACCCAAACCCGCACCTGAAATCGGCACCCGAACCCGAATCCAAACCCAAATATTGTTCGGGTGGCAAAATAACACCCACGCCCACACTCGTTGGGTTTGGGTTTTTTCACCCAAACCCGAACCCGCCGTTAAATATATATAAGCGGGTGTGATTTTGGGTCTCGAGTTCGGGTTTCACACTATCCAAACCCGCACCCGAAATATCCGGTGGCACCCGAACCCAAACCTAGTCAATTCGGGTTTTCACCCGTTGACTCGGGTTCGGGTACGGGTGGACCCCGCGTGTTTGGGTCTGCTTGCCATCCCTAACTTCAATCCATTACTCTTGATGAATCTGAGACCCTTTTCACTTTCATTCAAACACTCACCCAGGAATTTGGACAGATACAAATGATGGAACGATATTACAACTTAAATCCTCAATTCATATAACTTAGAAGTAAGACCCATGAATAAAGTATTACACATAAACAAGACAAAACTCAAAACCAAATAAAACACACACCAAAATTAGTTATGCAAGGTCTTAGTCTTCAAAAGGTATAATGCCTCCTTAAAAAGCAACAAAGGTCCATCTCCAAAGTCGACTAGTATTTAGGTTTTGAACGCGGTTGGACTTCCAAAAAGCACAAGAACTCAATATTTAATAATGTTGATTGTAAAACGTTGATTGATTAAATCTTGAACAAATTAGAATTCATCAAATTTAATCTTGCTAATAGATATTTTGAATAAAACTTTCTTAATCCAAAAAACGCACAAATATCTAATCCCTAATTAGATATAAGAGGAAACAAATTCTTAAGAGCAAGAGAGTTACTCAAAGTATCTTGCACGCGAAGCAACCTAGAGCGTGACAAAATGTCTCACAAAAAGAAGGACATTATGCTTAACATGTTGCTTTCTTACTGCAATGTCTTGATCATAGAGAGACAAGATGTCTCACATCTTGACTTAACTTCTTGCTTCACATATTATCTATAAAATATTGTCTATCATATGTGATAACACAAAGAAGAAGAGTTAGAGTTTCTCGAAAACTCAGATAGCAAAAAAAATAGAGGATTAGAATTTGAAGAGTTTTTTATATGCATTTTCATAGCAGCAAACGATGCAATCTACCACATTGAGATATGCAAACCACTACCAATGATCAAGATCTCATCGAAGACTATTTAGAGCACTCGAGTATCTCAGGACATGGGGGAGCATCATTATCATAAGGCATAGGAACACAAATAAGAACTACCTCGTGAAACATCATTAATTAAGAAAGAAACATTTAATGCATTTGCTCCCAATGCTAGTGATGTCTCGTAAAGACTCTTCACTTACTTCTGATGTCAGACAGTCTAAAGTTGCACATTGCAAGCCCTTACTCTACAACGTAGGAACTAGAGCTTGAGGGCAATTGTTTTTGGACGTTCGCAAGGTCCATAGAGAAATGACCAAGAGCGCCTTCAAGTACATCTACCATTGTCTAATCTAATTGATAGCTGTCTGCTCAGCACACTGCATCACACGCAAGCAATTTCAAGTCGCTCTTAGTATATAAGAGTAAAGTGCACCATTTCAAGTATTCTAATCTGTTATGATTCTTACACTACATTCTATTTATTAATTGACTTGCATGTTGGAGTATTAATTTTACATATCAGTCTGTCTCCGCCGCACCATAAATTTGCTCCATCGAATATTCTAATTCTCTAATAGAACAAAAAATATTTAACAAAAAATATTAAATTTATTATCAATTTTTTTTAAAGACTCACAAATGATATTTATTGTTGTGAGGGAGTAGAATGTACGGTTAGAAGAATATACTTTTTTTTAATAAGCAATTTGTATCTAACGGATTTTGAACCTGAGTTTTTGAGAGAAACATACTCTCAAGACCCAAACATTTTACCGCTAGATCACACTAAGAATATACTACTAGTAATAGAAGATGAAGGTAAATTTTATTTTGGAACAAATTTTGTTGTAAATGTTACATTTATATTGGGGCGGTGGGGGTAAATTCCAATTTGTTTTCCATAGTTGACAAATGCAAGCAACAAAAATGTATAAAGTTGTATTGAAAAATAGCCTAAAATACATGACAATTATTACTACTAGAAATAAAGACTTTCTTTAATACAATCACGGAGAGAAGACACGTTACACAATCTTTGAAAATATCCCTTCTCTGCTACAAATGGCCAGATATGCATGACACATCCATTATGTAACTTACTACCTTGTTTTGTTGTATCCTTAAGCAAATCACCCACTGTTTGTTACTACTATTACTTGATTTGATAAAGACCTGTCTTAGTTTTTGTTCAAAGAATAAAAACATAAAGTAATTATTGAAGATATGATTTTATTGAATAAATGGATGTTTGATTTTCTGATGGTAGATAAATGTTAGGTTGGTATAGTCAATGAGTATACATATCATGTGATAGCATATATGTAACTAACATTACTGGAGCTGATTGAAAATAGTACAATCTGAAGTTTTGTTGGAGGCAAGCCCAAAGAGTGTAACCAAATAAGCCACGCAACGTTATATTATTAGATATTTTACATGAAAATATCGCGAAGAGTAACACTCGTGACCAAACTTATGCACTCATATATTTATAATGTTATAGTGATTATTTGTCGTTAGTGCGTGGAAATTGATTCACATAGAAAGTAAAGTCACGTCGATATCAAAAGGAATGAGGCACTTATAATAGAGGGACATGTGGAGTTAGGAGGGAAAGAAGGACTTGTTAGTGAATTGACCAAATAAATGGAAGGGTAGGGGGAGGGGGGGACCCTAAGGAGAAAGGGGGTATAGTAGAGTAGGGGTTGTTGGGGAATCACTTCACAGTTACAAGAAAAGTGCTTAATGAATTTATGAGAAGGAATTGAAATGAATGAAGGTGGGAAGGGCCACACTGGACATGGCCGGAGATAGCGGAATTGAATTATTGGAGTCTGCTGCTGGTGTGGTGACTGCTAACCTCATGATACTGACTGACAACATGTGGATCTGGGGCGTGTATACTACCAACCGATACCAACATTATACATATTGATTTAATTTGATTTTTTATAGTGAAAAATACAGTTCGTTGAAATTTAATGTTAGGTGAGGATTCATCAAATAAATTTTAGTATTTGTTTATTTTCCCAACAATTATAAAGAAGGCTCAACTATTATGTTGAATATCTAGAATCCATATAGAGAACAAATATATAAATGAGACTTTCTTAAATTTCATACATTTGATCTAAATTCATAATGTATCATCCTCCGTCAGAATTTGACCAGATAACTCTATGTATTTCATGTTGGGTTAGATGGAAAATATTTTAACAGTACGGCATTTGAAATATTATCTCATTTTTACTCTAAAAATTATTTTTCTCTAACTTCAATGACTTGTGTGTGAGAGTGTTTGCAAATCCTTTTGCTCCGTCGTACGAGTAACTTTTGTCGTTGCACCAGGAGAGCTCACTCATTCAACACTACATATTTCTTGTTCCACCTAGGAACATTAACATTGTATGTTGAAATTGACTTTTGATTCTCACGTATTTTTGCATTGAGTTTATCAAAGTTTGAAAGTCACGTCTCATTAGCAGGGATCTCGTCTGATTAGCGATGACACTATTTGATACAACTACCAGAGTCACCTCTCAAGATCTCTAGCAAAACTCATCGTTTCCCCAATCGACGGAGGATCATCCAACAAGAATAAGCTATACAAAAAATCTCTCATTGAGAATTCCTTAAAATCATAAACATCTGAAGGAAAATTGAAGAAAGAAAGACCCACTGAGGGTTCTGAGACAACAAAAAATTTAAAGGGGTCCCTAACGCAACACTTCAGTTAGTAGTGATAGACATTGTCGATAACCATGTAATTTCTAGAATCTTAATCGACGACGAGAGTTCGTGCCACGCCATGTACACCGCCATTTTATGGGTCTGAGAATAAGAAAAGATGATTTAATCATATGAAAGTAGGAGTCTCTAGGTGTTCAATTTGTCACTCACCTTTGAGGTACTAAAGAATTACCGATTTTCGTTGGAAAATGGAAAGACAAGAGGGCGATGCATGCATGTTTCTTGGTGATCCATTATGAAAGTGTTTAAAGTTGCATCCTAGAAAGACCTTTCCTCACATTACTATATGCAATAACTTCCATTGTCTAGTTGAAGATGAAATACCACAACTGTTTCGATGAACTAGTTGTCTTTCTGGATGGCTTATGCAGAGCCTGTCTAATTCATGAGACGATCCTGAAAGACACTTATGCAACCGTCCTCGCTCTTGGGAAGAAGATGAATGAGACCCATACCCTCGCCATCGACGAAGTTGATCTCGATGTGCACAAAGATGAAACCATGTCGAGCGACGATCCCGACTCCCTAGTGGGAACCAAAGTGAAGACCCTGAGGCCGGTTCGAAATGAGAACTTTAAGATAGTGTAGCTCACTAAAATCCTTTAAGGTTAGTCTGGATAAGATCCAACTTAATGACTCTTGTGAGAAGAAGCCTCATTAAGTGTTTAAGGGCTAACTCTGATCTCTTTGGAATCTTCCCCGACAAAATTCCCGGGAGAAGGAGACAAAACCCACCAAGAAATATGAAGCCACATTGAATTGGTCTGATACCTACTTAATGGCAACTTTATTTTTGAGCTAAGATACACCGAATGGTTATCTGATATTGTCCTAGTTTAAAATGCCTTCAAAAAATGAAGGATGTGTATGGACTACACCAGTCTCAACTGAGCTTACCTTAAAGATTCGTACCCACTTCCCAATGCATGAAGCAGACATAGACAAAATTGCATCCATGAAGAAACATAACAATAATCGATACAACATCATCCCCTTTGTCTTGAAAAATGCATATGCATATTAGAGGACGAGGAATAAGATTTTTTAGGAGGAAAATGAAAAAAACACTAGAGGTATACATTGACTAAATATAATCACGATGAACACCTTCCAAACGTGTTCAAACGAGCCCAACAATATACTATGAAGTTTAACCTTGAGAAATGCACCTTCGAGGTCAGAGCCAATATATTCTTGGATTTTTACCTAATCATGAGAGGCATAAAAGTTAACCCAAACAAGTGAGATGCAATGATTAAAATAGAGGTTTAAAATATGAAGAATGGAATAATCATATTAAATGAGATGGTCACGACCCTAAACAATTCCATTTCTAGGCCAGCTCAATATGATTTTTCATTTTACATATTGTTGAAGAAAGAGGAACTAAAGTTTACAAAATTCGTGAAATCTCATATAGGCTATTGAAAAACCAAGTTCCACAGTTACTAAAGATAAAACTTGGAAATATTTTATATATAATGACACCTCTTATTTTAGAATTATGGTTGTGTCTAACTCAACCTTACAAACAGACTTGTATGATAATATTTGTCTCCATTTTTAAACACATGTTCATATCATATATCGTCCAACGTAAGACTCTTAGCATTATTTCACATCTAACACCATTAGTCTTATAGTGTGAATATAAATGGTAGGTGACTCGATAATAAAAAACAGATGCCAAACAAATCTTGAACATGACTCATACAAAATTGAGTTGTAAGGTGAGAATTGTCACTCTTTATAAAATATTTGTAGGCTCTATTTTTAACCAATATGAGACGATATATTTTTTCCAATACGCCCCTTTATGCCTAATATTATTGGGTTTGATATGTTGAATAAATGATAGGTGGCCCGATCAATAGGCTCAGATATCATGCTAGATTTTTTGAATTTGACCTATCCTATTTCTACAAAACCATGTTATAAATTGATTATTATTGACATTTTTTAATAAGGGAAAATTATTGAATGAAAAATAAAAACAAAAAATAATGGGGGACATAAACCTCACACAAGAAATAGCTACCAAAAAAAGATAGTTGAAAATGATCAACCTATCTCTAAAAAAAACTTTCAAAAACAAAAATAGAAAGTGAATTTCATCAAGTGTCATAATAAAAAAAATATAAGCTAATCTATATGCACATATATTTCTCTCTTTGAAAATGTGAGATGTCCTAAACCTAAAAGAGTGTATATTGTGTAAAGTATTATTCAATTTAATTATAAGATATCAATCGACAATATTCACCTTATAAAATGCACGAATGATAAGTACTCCCTCCGACCATATATAAGCAAAAATCTTCTAAAATTTTAAGCATGTTATGAAACTGAATAAAACAATAGAAGAGAGAAAGAGAATAAGAGAGTATATTCTATAATTCATATTCTGAGTGTGTGAGATTCTGATACAATATGAGTCCTATTTATAGGACATATGTAATAAATGGAAAATTATCTTGAAATATCCTAATTGATGGACACGCATAATCATACCATTTATAACACTCCCCCTTGGATGTCCATAAAGAATATGCCTCGTTAAAACCTTATTAGAAAAAAACCTAGTGAAAAAAATTCTAGTGAAGGAAAAAGAGTACAACATTCTTTATGAAGGAACTACTTTGTTACTAATCAATAAAGATTATTACAAATAAGAAAGAAAATTATATGGAGACAACCATCCATTATTCATAACAGTCCTCCTCGGATCTTTGTTCAGGACATGCCTCGTTAAAACCCTACTAGAAAAACCCAATGGAAAAAAATCTAGTGAAGGGAAAAGAGTACATATACTTTTAAGAAAATTCATTTCTCCCTCTCAGCGGAACGAATTCAGTTCTTCCCCTCAGCTGAACGATCATTTCTTCGATGATGAAGATCAATCTTTTGCACTAAAGGTTAGCAAGATGAACAAGTTTGTTGGAGCTTAAATCACCACTTTACTGAAGATCATGAGTGAAAAAGAACTTTGGAGAAATGTGTTTTGTTCGATCTCCTCTAATATAACCATCTTTCAGTTGAGCAATGCATGCAGTATTATCTTCATATATGGTTGTTGTATTTGTTTTTTCAGAAGACAAACCACAAGTATTTTGTATATGTTGGATTAAGGATCTCAACCAAACGCAATCTCGACTTGCCTCATGTAGTGCACAAAGTTCTGCATGATTATATAAAGTTGCTTCTACTGTTTGTTTCACCGATCTCCACGAAATAGTTGTACCACCACGTGTAAATAAATAACTTGTTTGTGATCTACCATTATGAGGATCTAACAAGTAACTTTCATCTGCATAACCTGTTAATTCGAATCTGGATACTTTGCTATAAAACAAACCCATGTCTATTGTACCTCTAAGGTTACAAAGTATATGTTTGACTATAGTATATGTTTGACTTTGTTCTAATTTGTTCGTGTAGGTGAAGAATTGTGTCTTGCTAATAGATTTACAACTAATGATATATTAGGACGTGTCTAATTAGCAAGGTACATTAGTGATTCAATTGCACCAAGATATGGTACTTTGCCCATATAGAAATGCATTATCACTTTTTTATATAAATTTATTGGTGTCCAAATTTCTATTATCCCAATGTTCATTTAGTAAGGACTTTGTCTTTCCCATTTCCTTCATCTCAAACAATTTATTTAAGCAGTTATACCTTTTGGAAGCTCTTCAAAAGTTCCAATAATATTTATGTCATCCTCATGTACATCCATTACAACAAATACGTTTCCAGATATTTTTATAAAAATGCAAGGACAAATGGAATTATCTTAGAAAATATTCACTGAGACGATTATAACACCTGTGTCCAGTTTGTTGTAGTCCATAGATAGACTAGCTCAATTTGATGGAGTGACTTTCTCAAAATCCACAAATATATGCATCTGGTATATTGATCCCTTCAGGGAGTTTCAAGTAAATTTTACTATCTAGTAAGCCATACAAACAAATAAGTTGTTACAACATCCATCATGTGAAAATCAAGTTTTTCATGTGCTACAAGATTTTTTAAATATCGAAAAGTACTTGCACTTACTATAGGTGAATATGTCTCATCAAAATCAATTTGAGATCTTTGCAAAAATATTTGAGCTACTAGTTGTGTTTTGTATCTCACAATTACTTTATTTTCATTTTCGCACGAAAACCCATATGTTTACAACTGGATTCACACCTTGAGGTGTTCGGACTACAGGTCCAAAAACTTGTCTTTTGTAGAGTGAGTTTAATTCTGCTACAATTGCACCTTTCCAATTTGGCCAATCCTCACTTTGTCTACAATTTTTAATAGACGTTGATTCATGATCCTCTTTGTCATTTATCACATTTAGCGCTATATTGTACGAAAAAATATCTTCAATGTCGACTTCGTGTCAGTTCCATTGTATTCCATTTTGGACATAATTTATCGAGCTCTCTTTATTTTCACGAGTTTCAGGTACCTGATCAATCTCTTCTGGAGATAAAATATTTATTATGTTTGAAGATTCTTTTAGATTTTCTATATCCTCACTTGGGTCATCTTTAATTTTAGCTTATTTGCTTGGTAGAGGATTATTAATATTAGAACCGACTTTCCTACCATGCATCATGCACGGTTTTAATTCATTTGCAGTATTAGATTATCCAACAGGAGAATCCACTTCAATTGTAGTATTAACAGCTGTAATTGGTTGTATAAAATTTACAAATGAATAATCTTTTGAACTTCTGGTTCATATTAGTTTGTATGAGGATCAATATCTAAAATTATTCATTTGAACTTCTTGTTCATGATTTCAGCTGTTTATTCTCTCCCTCTAATATTGGGAAAATTAATTTATCAAGTGTTATCAGCCTACAGGGCTGCAATCAAGTATTTAATTATTTTCTCAAATTATATCCTCATAATTGAGATTCATATTAATTACTCCCTCCGGCCTGAATTATAAGAAAATATTCTCTTTTTAGGTTCATTGAATAATGAATGTATCTGGACCAGATACATTTATTATTCAATGTACCTAAAAAGAGAATATTTGCTTATAATAATGGCCAGAGGGAGTATATTTTTCAATATTCTTTCATGACTCATCTTAATGTATTATATTGAAGCAATTGGAATATACACAACGCAACCAAAGGTTCACTTAGATGAGAAGTATTCGAATAAATTAGGGAGGACTAATATATAGTATCTTGTTGGTGGCTTGATGTGAATAAATATTTTAATACCATATTTTGGGTGTTTCAAATATATAATTTAGAATTGATGATCTCATAAGTATCAACCATATAATTAACTTTAGACGTCTAAATATTGGATCTTCAGGTCTATTTTCTTTTCATGAATATGTATATTACATGATATTAAATATCAATTTTAATAATATATGTGATACTTATATAGGAATTTCTAAAAAAATCCAGAAAACAAGATATTAGTTTAATTAGTTGAGAAAATAATTTCACAAACTTCTGGTTGTAAGAAGAGACACATGCATGATCTTTTAGTCGATGCAACAATTAATGTCATAAAAACTCAATTTCTCAAATTTTTCTTTGAAATTTCTTAAATTTATTGGATTGAAGAAACTTCTGGTTCTTCAAAACTAATTCTCGCACCATATTAGAGCTGTCAATATGGGCTACCCGACCCATATTGGCCGGCCCATATGGGCTTCGGGCTTTTTATGGCCGGGCCCAAAAAACCCATTTTTAAATGGGCTCTAATTTTACTACCCAGACCCGACCCTGTCTGGGCTGCGGGCTACCCGGCCCTAAATGGGCTTCGGCCTTAAACGGGCCCATTTCTATAAAAAATTAAAATTTTCTCCTTATTTTTGTAAGTAACCATATAATTGCATGCAAGAATACATTATATATATATATATATATATATATATATATATATATATATATATATATATATATATATATATATATATATATATATTATATATATTAAATTTTATATCCAAAATTATAATTTCTAAATAATCCATATAAGTTAATAATTAAAATGTAAAACAACACATTAACTTAATTTAAACTATCCAAAATACATCACAAATTATATAATGTAGCACAAATAATTAAATAACTTGTTCCAACAAATTTTAAGTTATAAATATTCATGACAATTATAATTTTTTGATAATTATAAAAAGAAAATGTTATAAATTTTTATAATAATTATAATTAGGAAAGGATAAATTTTAATTATATTAAAAATATTTAATTTTTTCGGGCCGGTGGGCTACCCATGGCCCATACGGGCTGGCCCATATATTTTTAGGGCTTTTTAGGGTCGGGCTAAAAAAGGCCCGGATATAAATGGGTTCGAAAAATGAGGCCCAGGCCCTAAAATTTTTCGGGCCAAATGGGCCGGCCCATGGACTTCGGCCCATTTTGACAGCTCTACATAATACATCTTAGATGACCAAATCAATTTTGCCAACAATTCACTTAAGTGTGATCTGTAAACTTCTGGTTTACATTAATACATCTAATTATATTCTTCTAATTTGTTTCAATTCATAATAAATAATAAAATTATTTAATTAAACTATATTTTAAAAATGGATCACATGTAATTTAATTATAATTGTGACATCTAAATAAAAAATAAAAAATTTATAAATTTTGATAATAATCATGTAGTATTTAAAGCACATTACTACATTTTCTTACGCTTTATGTATATAGATGGTAGAGTTCAAAAATTATTCAACAAATATAAATAACTCTAAAGTTTTATGCAAGAATTATAACTTAATAAACACTTGTTCATTAGAAAATTAAACAAAACAAAATATATGTATACTATAAAATGCATTATTTTTTTAAAAATAATTTATTCAATCAAATCACCATTAAGAATTATTTTTACAATATAAAAATATAAAAAATAAATATCTAACATAAAGAAAAAAATATTTTATATTTAGGCGATTTGTTTTATTTATATTTTTATAAAACACACTAATAACAATAACACAAATTGATAACTTTTAATTATCAAATAAATACTTGTCAATCTTAATAAAATAGTCACAAAACTATAACATTTTGTTATAAAATAAATATTATATTAATTACATTAACTTTGTCAATCAATAATTTATAACAAATTAATAACATTTAGTTATGAAATATATATTTAATATTAATAATTATACAATCATGAATATGAATAATTTTTTTAAAGTAGTTATTTGAAATTTCAATCATAAATATTTTATTAATAAAAATAATAATATTTTCTTCTGATTTTTTTAAATATTATTGATACAATCCTTTTGGAATTCTTTAATAATGATAATATTTTTGAGAAACTTTAGCATTATTAATTAATTCTTTTGGAATTTTTTTCTGATTGATAGAGACATAATGCATAAAATAAAGAAAATTTCTTTATCCACCTCTCTATGGGGTGATCCCCAACGAAAATCCCAATTTGCCCCTGCTTCGGAGATGCATCTCTGAAGTATTTTTTTTCTAAATTTTTCCAGACTTCGGAAATGCACTTCCGAAAACACCAAATGGGGGGTGCTTTCGGAGATGCACTTCCGAAAACACCTTTTTTCACATTTTGGGGGGTTTCGGAAATGCACTTCTGAATTATGCAGAAATTGTGTTTTTTTTTTATGTTTTTCTTAACAGTCTCGTATTTTTAATTAAACGAGAACGCCGAACAAAATAAACGACATATCAACATAAAATACTAATATGATAAATAAAATCCAAATTATATATATATATATATATATATATATATATATATATATATATATATATATATATAACGAGTAATAATGTGTGAAATACAATCCGAATACAAGAAAAATAAACCCGAACCCCTACTGGGTATGCCTAACCCTCACTCCCTGGGACCTCCTCTGCCTCCTATATGCCGCCGCATGGCCCGCATCACCGACCACCTCTCCACCACGGCAACTGCCTCTAGACCGCTCTAATCAATGATACCTCGCTCCAACGCGTCCCGCCTAAGCAGCTCTATCCGCTGGCAGATCGGCAGGAGATCAATGACATGGTCATCCCCGGCCTACTAGTTCTCCAGGACCCCCTCGTATGCTGGCCTAGGAGCGTCGGGTGTCATCAGAGGATGTGACACCCGATAGAACCATGTGACATACCCCTCCAGACTGTGCCAGTCCTGGGTGACCTGCATGCGACGATACTCCTCCGGGACCACATGACGCTCCCAATCCGCAAATATGCCAGTGAGCTCCACTCGGGTAACTGTGTTGGGAGCAGCCTCAAAAGATGACCTGGGTATCATCTGCACAAATCCAAACTTCCGCATGCACCGCTCAGGGAGATACCCCACCATGGTGTTGGTCCCGCATGCCAACCAGCCATAATATAACGAGATACGGTCAAAGGCGACAACAGCAGTGTAGTCACTTAATGGCCTCCAACTAATGTCATCATGAGCTGTGCGGTCGAGATACCCACGATATGGTCCCACTGCGTTGTTCCCCCTTTGGAGAACATATCGGGCGGTCCTGGACATGGCGTCCTCGTACGCCAGATCTATGTGGAAGCCGTGGATGCGGGGGAAGTAGGAGATGATCCAGCCCTGAAACACAAACACGATAATGCATTAAAAATAAATACGAACCATAAATAAATGTGAAACAATTAAAATGAAACGTACCGTCAGGAGTGTGGCGGATCCGGTCAACTGCCTGGTCCTCCAGTTGGAGGCCTCACTCAGCTTCTGGTATAGGTATACCAGAATAGCTGACCCCCAGTTCCGCTGGTGAACGGTAGTCAAGTCCAGGAAGTAGAGGAGGTAGGTCACGTCGACGTATCTTGCACTCTTGTCCACAAAGAGTGAAGTACCTACCAAAAACATGAACCAGCACCGGAGAGCGCAGGCACGGTGATACTCCATAAATAGGTCGTTCTCCGCATCCTCGGATTCGGCCGCCGCCACCAAGTGATGCTCGTAATAATCGCTCAATGTGGAGAACCGGATATGAGTCCCATTTGTCGTCCGACACTCAAAATCAGCCATATCTGGCTCCATACCCAGATAGACCGCCATCCAGTCGATCGCATCGACCCTCTGGATCCGGGAATGGTTCAGCAGCATCCCCCTAATCGGCAAGTGGAGAAGACACTGCACATCGTGCAAGGTGATCGTCATCTCCCCAAACGGTAAGTGGAAAGAATACGTCTCCCTATGCCACCGCTCCACAAAGGCCCCTTGCATGCCGTGGCTGATGGTGGTTTACTCGGTCATGCACAACCCATCTAGCCCTGAAGCTGTCACCGCATCATTAAATCAGTGCGCCTTGTGTTTAAAGAGACCGAAAATCTTCCGGGCGTGGTTCGCCATTTTAAAAGTCACCCTTTTCTGTTACAACAAAAACAAAATCAAAAACATTGTTAATTATTAAAAAGGAATAAAAAGCTAAATAAACAATGATTAAAATAATAAAGTTGGACAAATTATAAAAAATACCTCTCCCTCCCAGACACGTCGAGCGACGTGCTCGTGGTAGGAAATCAGCACGGACGTGTCACTGGGCCCTCAGGTAGCCCTCCTCCTCCTCCTCCTTCCCGTGCGGAGGGTCAACATCCGGTACCTTCTCCTCCGCCTCCTGGTATCTAACTGCCTCCTCCTCCTCCCGTACCTCCTCCTGACGGGAAGAAGATACCCTAGCCAACTGTAATACGGTGAACTAACTTTTAAGAAAATGTCGTGGTAAGCAAGAATCGCCACCGCCTTTTATTTTATCTAATTTATAGAAAGGCTAAAAGAACAGAAAAAGACCTTTTGAAAAGATTTTGAGTTCGGGGGGTAAGTTATACAAAGGGAAGGTTTAAATCACCCTTTGTATCCATGGTTTTCCATGGGCTCTTAATTGCTTAGCTCACTTTTGAATTGTTTGAAATGTTTGAAGTGTGAATAAGAAAGATTTCGAAGAAGAACTTTAGCTTGTAAATAACCGTAGTCTTTTTGAATTGATTTGAAAAAGAGTGGGAAAAGAGTTTTGAATTTGAATTGAATGTGAGCAAGCATTTAGTAGCAACTACCCTAAGTTTTGAAATTTGTTCTTTTAGCTTTTCGAGGTGAAAGGGTTTATCCATGCCATGAGAGGGCGGGAAGTCTTTCAATTGGAAGTTAAGGGTCATCGAGGTTTATCGTTCGTCATAAGACTGTCCTTGCCATAAAGAGGGCAGGTAGTCTAAGGTAAGGATATAATAGTCATTAATCTTTTTAGGCATCATGCGAGGATACCTTAGCAATTGGGATAATCATCTTTACCGAGGCAACTTCGAGGGACTAGATGATTTTCAATCTCTTTAGGCAACCTTGCTTTAGGTATCCTCGGAATCGAGGGACTTGACTATTATTTAGTATAATTAGAGGCAACAGAATCATAAGGCAACAGGCAACAAAGGCAACAAGAGGGATTACCCTAAAGGTGTGTGGGTGCAACAATCACGTGATTAAGTTCAATTATTTATCTTGTAATTAGTTATCCTAATTCAGCTCAAGGCTTGCACTCCCTAAGATTACTAACCACGCAGTTTAAAATTGCAGAAATTAAAGGCAGAAAAATAAAAGTCCTACGCTATTACAATAAACACCTGCGGGGAAGGGGAAATAAAGGCAGAAAATAAGAGGGAACAATAATTAGTAGAAATCCTTGAATGCCTTGATCTTCCTCGAACCCTTGATCAATTGAGAAAATTAAAAGGAAAATAAAGAAGGGTGAGTGTAGGAGAGATTCATTGACTGTTTGAAATAAACCCTATTTTGGGCAAAAGGCAAAATAAAAATTAAAATGATATTTAAACAAGAAAAGAATTAGAAACTTAACTTTTCGATTGGTATGGCGCGTGGCTGAAGGATCTTGGTTAATCCTGAAAAATTAGCCACGAAGAAGAAAAATGTCAGTGCATTAAAGATTCATTAACTATTGGTACAAACCCAATTTTATCCCCAAAAGGCAAATAAAATAAATAAATGGGGTTGAACAAACCCTAAAAGGTTAATGGAATCGAAAGTTCGATCAGATAGATAAGCCAAAATAAAATTTAATAATTATAGGGTTAAACCTAATATTTTAATTAATTAAGCGTATAAACAAATAAAAATTAAAAGATTATATAAAAAAATCGAGTTTTCGATTAAATATAAGTAATTATGAAATTATTGTATAAAACTAATTTGTTAAATGGGTAAAGATGAATAAAAGAAATTATAATAAAAAGGAAAAGAAATAACAAAAAAAATATTCATACAAAAATAAATAAAATTAACAAAAGACTTAGCTCTGATCCAGTATGTGTGCTTCATGGAGGTCCACGGTGGGCTGGCATTTCCAGGGGCGTTGGATCTGTTTGTGTGTCAATCCAGTGTCTGGGATTCGAGGGAGCATTGTAGTCTTGCATGGGGCTGTCCGCGTGGGATCTGGAACAAACAATAGACTTCAAACGTTTAAAAAATAGAGAGCCAAGGGAGGGTTCAAACCCAGGCCCTTGCCCTCAGTGACAAAACACGCTTGCCAATCCTGCTGCAATTCCATGTTATTAAATAAATGGTAATCAATTAATAAATATATAAAACGAATCTGAAACCAAATATTCAAATCAGTCAAAGGATGATCTATCAACCAATCAGAATAGTGAGAGAGTGGAGGGCTCGTTGACCACCCAATCAACGTCTTGCGTGCGCGTCTCGTGGGGTCCAGGGATTTCAAATAAACCAATCAGATGCCTTTGTTCAGCCACGCCACCGGCAGGCCGATCAGAGCCACCGCGAATGGTTAAAACCACCATCTTCTTCGATGGTGAGTTTCTGCAACCTGCGAAATAAACAGGATAAATACAAAAACGATACCTTACCCCCAATTTTGGACCTTGCGAACCTGATGACGGTGTCCGTTTGACCTGAAAGTGACCAAAATTTGAGATACAAAGCCCCTCGACTTTGGAGCCATAACAATGGCAGGTTACCATTTAACCGTTATGGGCTTCATGTGATCGCTCATACCTGCCTTATAGTACCTCAGGAACTTATGAGAACCATTAGTTTTAATCAAATTACAATAAGAAATAAAATACGAATTCAAGAGTAATAGTCAATCGAATGTTTATGTCATGCATGATTCAAGATGTTTTGGCCATAGATTTGATCACATACTTACCCCACAAGACCTCAGAAGCACGAATACACGTTTGGAATTTACTGAAAGTCGCTGAGGGGAGGGAAACGTGAATCCAAGTTTGGTGAGAAAGTTTGAGAGATTAGGGTTCTCTCTTGAGGCAAGCAGGTGTCCCCTTATGCTCTGATTTTGATATATATATATATATATATATATATATATATATATATATATATATATATATATATATATATATATATGAGAGGTTGCTTGAAAAAAAGCACATCAAAATATCTTGTATTGATCACAAAATATTTGATTGAATTTTTAAATCAAAACTTCCAAAATTTGATCTTTCTTGCACCTCAAGCCATGTGAACGAAATTTGAATGATTGGATGAGGATATTTGATTGATATTTGGCTTAGAATCAAAGCAAAATCATATCTTCCATTTAATTTATTATTCTATATAATTAAATTATGATTTAAATGAATAAAAACCATAAAATAATCAATAAAAATTAAAAAATAGAAAGATACTTTTTTGGGACGTGCATGGGCTTAAGATAAAGATTAGATGAAAAGAATGCAAGCCCATTTGGAAAGTTTTTGAGTTTTGGGCTTTTTTTCTCTTCATGCACACCCTTGAAAATTGGTGAACTTGTGCACCTTGCCATTTCTTCATATTTTAACATTTATGAGTGTTATTGGACTTTTTAGGAAGCTTGAAGAATCCTCTAACCAGACTTTTTAGTCCCATGTCAAAATATTTCTTGATGCTCAATATATGTCCTTTGAAAAAATTGACTTTTGGTTGACTTTTCAAAAGACCTATAATGTTTTGACTCGTATCTCTTTAACGGAAGCATTTCTTGACCTCGGGCCCAACATTAGAGAATTCAATTTACTTCAAAATAGGCTTTGGTTGGGAAATTTCTGACGCACCATGTGAAAGTCATGATCAGTCAAAGTTGGGTTGACTTTCTCCTAGAAACCCTAATTTAGAAACTTTTGGTTTTGTTGATTTCTGATCTTTTCTTGATGAATCATGATCAATCCTTGATCAAATGATGAATGATACTTCAAAATGTTGATGTTGATAAAAATGTTGGGCCATTGACTGAGCGATCCTTTGAGTCAGGGCTTGACATTTGGCATGAGTATGCTTTGAACCATGTGAGAAGCCATGGAGCTCACTTGAGGCATTAGAAGTTGATTTTCCTTGATTAAATCAGAAACCCTAATTTTGGATTTTGTTGCTTAGGAGGGAGTAAGTGTGCTCAGTTCATATATTGTCTTGAGCAATTGAGAGTCAGATGAGTCAAAATATCTTGGAATATGATGGGAAAATTTTGGGGTATGACACCATCCGGCTCCTCGATCCAGACGAGGAACCGGGATCATCAGTATGTACGGGTGCTCGTACTCCACCGCGTCCCCGCGTTGATGCAATTTGCGCCGCACGCTCGCGTCTAGCCGACGCTGGTTGTGTCTCTCTCCCCCGTCTGATACGTGCTGGGTTGCCTGCCATATTTCTGAAACAATTGAAATCCATAAAAATGCGAAACAATTAATAAAAAAAACCACTTCTGGACACATTTCGGAAGTTCATTTCCGAAACTGGTGAGGGAGGTGTTTTCGAAAATACACTTCCGAAACACCCATACGAACTCCATTTCTATAATATTCATGGCAGACCCCAAAATCAGTAGTTCAAACATGTTATAATGCTTCTAAACAACCTAAATACTACTAACAACCTACCTCTATATCATTTTTGTAATTTCTAACAACCCTAACATGCATTTCAAACATGGATCTAAAGATTAAGAAACTTACAAATTGAAGTGATTGAGAAGCTTTTGAATGTAGTAGAGCAAGTAGATGGAGCCTTTGATGTAGCCTTGGAAGTTGCTTTGTAAAAAATCTCTTTGAGGTTGAGTTTGAAATTGATTTAGGGTAAATGAATTGGGGGGAGAGGCTGTTTTGCTTAATCTGCAAAACGAGCAGTATTTCGGAAATGCACTTCCAAAATCCTGTTTTCGGAAATGCATTCCTGAAATAAGACAAATTTTGAAAAAAAAAGGCGTTTTCGGAGATGCATCTCCGAAAACAGCATTTTTTGCACTTCGGAAATGCATTTCCGAAACCAGGGGCATTTTGGGGTTTTCACCAGGAGTCATCAAGAAGACAGGGGGGTGGATAAAGAAATTCTCAAAATAAATTATTCTTTGAACAATTCCTCTAGGATTCCTTTATGATAAATTATAATATATATAATTTATTCTTACTTAAATATGAGTCATTTGTGGATGTATGCAATTCTTTAAGAACATTTGAACACTAATTTTGTTATAATCTTCGACATGTTCTTTGTAGTTCATGATAAAAAAAATATTATTCATTGTGAATATTTTAAAATATCCATGTAAATCAATGTATGGTAAATACTTAGTTCTTCAGGAACTCAACAATAATATTTTTTTTGTTGAAATTCTTCAAAAACTCAATCACAAATCTTTTACGAAGTTCTTTTGAAACTCAATCACAAATCTTTTTATGCAATTCTTCAGGAACTCAATCACAAATCTTTTTATTATTAAAAATAATAGTATTTATAAATATTTAGTTATTTAAGAACTATAAAACAGATTTTATATTTTTCTATCCTCTGTTATTCAGGAAGTATAAAACAAATTCATAATTTCAAATTCATAATTTTTCTATCATTCAAGATACTTATATGTTCTTCAAGAACTATATAAGAAATCCATTATTTTGCTATACTTCATGGATGCTTTATATGTTCTTCAGGAACTATATAAGAAATTCAATATTTTGATCCTTTAGAGATGTTTTATATGTTCTTCAAGAACAATATAAGAAATTCAATATTTTTCGATCCTTTAGGATGCCTCATATGTTCTTCAGGAACTATATAACAAACTCATTACTATCCTTCGGGGATATTTGTTAAGTTTTTCAGAAACTATATAAATAATTTATTTTTCTATCTTTCAGGGATGCTTAATAAGTTCTTCAGGAATTATATAAATAATTTGTTTTGCTATCGTTCAGGGATGCTTCATAAGTTAAGAAGATATAATATCATATGAAAATTCAAAACTAATAAAATAAAAAACATAAAAGAAATAATCAATATTACCTTTAATAGTTAGAACTTCAATGTTTTTTTTCTTCAAGTTTGATAGATTTTCGTGCTGATAACGTGTTATGAAACTGAATAAAACAATAGAAGAGAGAAAGAGAATAAGAGAGTATATTCTATTTTTAATATTATGAGTGTGTGAGATTTTGATACAATATGAGTCATATTTATAAGACATATGTAATAAATGGAAAATCAACCTAAATCTCCTAATTGATGGACACATCCATAATCATACCATTTATAACAAAGCCTTAAAATATAAACAAAAATCTTCTAAAATTGTAAGCCTTAAATATAGGTTAATATCAACAAATTTATCTTCATTTAATGTCTTTATTCCAAAATTATTCATGCATTAATTATTTAATATTGTTAATGTATGACAATGTAATTAAATGTATACTAATAATTGTGTTATCTCTCTTACATAAAATAAAATAAAAATTAAATGTATTTGACTATCCTTTTTAATAAGCGTGAAATTTATCTTTTTTTGCTTATAAATCACGCTGAAATAGTATTGAGTTAGTTTCAAGTTACAAATTTCTCTAATTCCTCTTGTTACCATATTCGATAGCAAGCATAATTCCATGCAATTTTTTTGTTGAAAAGGCCAAGATAAAATTCAAATAAAAGCTGGTCAACATAAGGAATGCCAAACCAGAACGATAAAACATTTTCATGATACAGTAGACTAAAATAATACAATGTTACACAATGCACCAGTAAACCGATATCAGCCTGCATCAACATTAAGAGTCCTAACAACACTAGCTATATATTGTAGTATAACAGGAACTCCACCACTATCTAGAAAATAACTAGCTTGCCAGGAGAATGATAACTAAAACTAATGAGACACCAGAACTTTGATACACATAAAGTTGAATCCTGTAAATAATGACAGTGTGCTCCACACTAGAAAAATCCAGAAAATTTGATATTGTTCTCCCCCTGATGCTATTTTTCAATTTTGACGCAATGAGTATTTCAGATCCTCGACCACGAGCATATATAAATTTGATCAAGATTGCTTAAATACATAACATAATATAGTCCTTTTACACCCTTCAGATCTGAGTCGCACACTCTGAAAAGCCCATCTAGAAACGCAGACAGATTGCCTCCACTAAAGTAGTCATTCCGAGGCCAGGACTTGTAATCTAGCATGCGAAGAAGCGTTGCCATACCGCTAACGAAACCACATAGACTGAAATACTGAACCAGCTGCGACTATGTCATTGTTGCAAGTGGTCTTATTCGGTATCCAAACTAATGCATATCTAAAACGGAGAACCACTCCTGCTGGTTGGATGACAACTACTGAGTTTCAGATCCACACAACCAAGAGCAGCTCTAGGATTCAAATACCATAAAGTTACATTGTAGTCGATGCTACTTAATTTTAGTTTCAGCCAATTCCAAGACCAACGAATCACGAATTCGACCATGTTGTACATATTCATTTCCTTATTTTTGAACAACTTTTCATTTCTCGATCTCCATACACACCATAAATAAGCGAGCCAAATCACCCTATGCAATTAATATTGAAATGGGTGCAAACTCTAATCTTTAGTTTTGAACCTCTTAAGAATGTTCATAAATTATCCTTAAATATACCAGCACAAGTTGATATTCCATGATTTTCTCTTGAAACTCCGTTTGTGTTGATCTTAATCCAATTATGACTAAGAAAACCACAATTAACTTGTCTGATTTTAGACAAGTGAGAATGTCGACATTTAATGTCAAAACATTTAATAATTATAAACTCGTAAATTAAATAGTACATCTTCTCATTAAATGAAGTAAATGTCGTGTAAACAAGTGATTTAACATGAATAATATTTCTATCAAAGTCTATTTTATCATTTTTTGGACCTTTGGCCTTCCTTTTTCACAAAAAAAAAAAGAGTCTATTTTACCATTTTGAAACATATATAGGGGTATAGTAGTGGAAAAAAATAATAAATATTGCATTGGTATTCTAAAGAGACATTTATTTTGAGACATAAAAAAAGTACAAATGAGACACTTGTTATGAGACGGATGGAGTAGTTTCTTATAGGTCAAATTTATTAAAGAATTATCAAAATGAGAGTTATGATTAGATTTTGATTTTGAAAGTTTTAACTTCTATCAATAATTTTTAAATAAAATTTTATAATTAGTTATATCAATGTTCATTCTAAATAAATGTTCTATCCAATGCCAAATAATCATCTATATATTATATGACGTGACACTCTTAATATAAACCATTGACCATTTGTATGAAATGCTCTTGCAAGCAAATGTTCTAACCACTTGTTAATGAATTAAAGAAACAAATTTTGTCTTAAAAATTAACTCAAATATTTCTCAAAATTATCAAAATGATCGGTTTTGATACTTTTTGTAAGCACTTAACCATAAAGCTAAACAATGTAAGTAAATAGATTACATAACCTCTCCTCTCAGACACACTCGGTACCGCACCGCAGAAACAAAATCGAAAGTGTTGTAAGTGAATGGTAGTACTAGGACATATTTGAAGTCTCGAATGAAGAAGACATTGATATATGAGTTGAGACAACAATGGACATGACTAATCTGCTTTCGGCACCTTTGTTTTGAATCAAACTTTAAAGTGATAGTAGCATTAACTAGCTTGTCGCTGCTGATATTCTCAAATCTCACTTTTCTATATTCTTTTGGGACTCTGTGTATGTGTCTTGTGGGGAGCAGACCCAGACACATAGCTACATTTAGTTTGTTTATTTCATGTAACCACTATTCAAATGCAGACCATTTTGACTGATGTGTCTATTTTCACTTTATTTCTGCCTTCCTTTTCTTTTCTATCTATCTTGCAACATAAAGTTTCTAACACTCTTGTATTTTCTTTACGTCCGGATTTTAGTAACAATTTATTTATATTAATATAGGATGATTGTCCGTTTAGTTGATAACTACTATATAAGAATATCAGATGCTGAGAACCAGTTTTGAATCTGCGACATCTTACTTCTTTTTCTAAAAATATTTTGAAGATTTGTTGTTGTTTGTAAACACTTTTAACAACAAGCGTAAGTGTACTTTGTTGAAATATTACATATAATACAAATTGAATAATTTAAGCCAAGATTCAATTAGAATTTGTTAGCCTACTTCAATATAAATTAATTATATACAAATAAATTAATATAAAATTATTCGTTCAGTTGATAATTGTGTAAAAATATCAGATGCTGATGATCACTTTTGAATATGTGACATCTCACTTCTTCTTTTAAAAAAATTGTTGAAGATTTGTTGTTGAAGTAACAATTGAACTTGTCAATAATACTGTACTATTCAAAGGTTTGGTAGCAGTTAATTAGTCCTGACTGACTGCAACAGAAATCTGGAACTCTCTGCATTTCTTTGGGACACATCCGAATCAAACCAAAGGATTTTCTTGTTGATAGTTACATTACATAAATTATTGTTTAGAGAAAGTTACATTTCCAAATTTTACTTGTTCACAAAGACACAAACTTCATTGTCATTTTTTAACCCTTGTCTCTTGTGAAGTACTAACACGGTTTCCTAAAGTGGGGTGCCTGTAATGTCACAAAAAATAAATGGCAAAGTAAATTATCATAAAATATAAAATTAGTAAGTAGTGATTGACGCTGAACTTGATAGGGAGGACTACAGTTCAATTCTCGCAATTACGATCAGAAGGGGCTGAAACCACCTGATGTCAGAATTGACTCCGAATCGGACTATGGTGATAAAAAAAAATTTAGTAGTGGGAATATTTTTATTATTTTACTATGCATAATTTGAGAAACATTATTGTATGGTGTATAGCATACACATATATTTGACTGATATTCTTTATGTAATTCTGTGCACCATAGCACAAACACATGAGCACAAATATCAGTGTTTGGTTCTAACAAGACTAAAATTAAGTAATTTTTAATAAAATGATTCTCTAAAATAATTACAGTGATTTAAAATTGAGAATTGAAAATTTTATAGTAGGATAGACAACTTTAGAGTCGTTTTAAATAAAATGTTGAAACATAAAAAGGGTTTTGGTGTAAACATCTTAAATATCATTTGTGTTTGATAATTTTCACTTCTTAACATTAGAAGCAATTAGTTTGTCTTTTTTTCTTTCTTTCTTTCCTATTTAAGTATTTTAATAAATAAAAATAAAATTTTATTAAAAATAAAAACTCTTATGTTAAATTTATTTAATATTCAATATATTTAGTTGCATATAACATTATCTATCATTTAGTAAACAAATTTCAATTTCTTCACCACAATGGTTGTAACTACAATTGCACTCTAATTGCTTACATTCTAACTCGTTATACAATTCAATTTTATATATTCATGTAATTATGTTTCAAAAGACGATAAATAAATAAATATTTAATGGAAAATCCAAGTCAAATTATCAAACAGGAGTACATGTTGGAACTTGGACAAACACAGATGAATATTATAATTAAAGTGAATGGCAATTGGATAGATTGGAGAAGGAAGACGTGTAGTTTGTAAGTTTGGATGAAGGTTCATATTTCAACTTAAGATTCCTCGAAATCCATTAAAGATATTTTGTCTCAACATTTTTGTCACATTGGTTTTATATTGTTTTATTGGAGATTCCTCTTGTTAGTTATATGCTCATGTGATGTATATTGGCAATAGAGCCTTATGAAGTTTGACATCCCAATAGTCCGACAATTCAATTGATTCCAATGAAAGTCAACCATGTTTTGTGTGTGTTTTCTTTTTTTAAATTAAGGTGTTTTGACTTGGAATTATGAAGATTAATCTTAAGATTATTGAGATTTTAAAGGATTTGTCTCTCATAATATATGTTTTTCAATATTTTTTCATATGTGATCTATAATTTGAAACAAATAGTTATAAAATCTAAATACATTGAAACAAAACAAGAATATAAATTTGAAAGACTTAGTAGACGAATAAAGGTGAAATTATGTTGAGTGAATGTGAGTTGAAAGATGACGAGTAAGCTGAGATTAAATGGCGGCGACAAATAATGAATTGAACGATGATGGAAGAGTCATAGTTGAATGACGATGATTAATATTGAAGTGAACGACGACAATAAATATTGCATGTAGATCAAAAGAAAGCGTGCCTATGATTGAAATAAATGACATGATGATGATAAAGTGTAGTTGAAAGAAAACAAAAATGAGAATATGATAAAATTTAGAAGTCTACCTTATTGTCATTACGATTTAACACATTTCTTTATAGTAGACTTATTTTATGGAGAGTTTATCCTGCCACCCCATATTGACCTGATACCCCTACATATTTTTATAACGACTATGTTATCCTTGGCAAAATTTTATCAAAAAACCATAAAATCTAGTACGCCGGATATTTTGGTTTTTTTCAAAAGTGTCTATATTTACTGGATTTTTTTATTAAAGGTGAAAAATCTGGTAGTTTAACAAGTATCCATTTTTTGTTCAAAAAATAGTCGTCACTTATCCGATTTTTTGTGGATCAATGAAAAATTTGGTAGTGTTATTTAAAGGATTAAAATTTTGTCGACAGTTTTGTACGAATGTGATTGCACCGACCGTTTTGTATGGTCCAGAATAAATCCAAAGTTATATAAAGGGTTAAATATACAAAACCCCCTGTAATATAGGTGAAATTCGCTTTCCCCCCTGTAATTTTTTTCCCGAATACCCCCTTAAAATATAAAAATACTATGTCTTTTACTATCTAAGTGTAAAGTTTGCCCCCCTGTAATTTTTTCCCCGAATACCCCCTTAAAATATAAAAATACTATGTCTTTTACTATCTAAGTGTAAAGTTTGCCCCCTGTAATACTTTTTGTTTGATCCCCCGTAGATTTGGTGTTTAAATTGCACGCTTATGGGAGTAATCGAAACAAAAAAAATATTAAAGGGGGTAAACTAAAAAATATATATTAACAGGGAGTAAAACAAATTTCGCCCATATTACATGGGTGAAAAGTGGTATTAACCCTTATATAAATAGGGGTCTTGTGTTGTTAAAATACATCTTACAATGCCTCAGCTTTTGTTTAAGACAGAAGTGTACTTCAACGGGTTGAAACCTCCTGTAGAGTTTCGGCTCCCAAGAGGTACCCCATGTCTCGACATTCTCAATCTAAGTTTAATGATATGTTTGATGATATGTTGCCCGACATCGAGAACATAAAAGTGAGGAAGATTGAGTTTCATGGTGATTGGATTGATATTGATGGAAATGTGAAATACGATCTTATTGAGTTGAAGATCGATGAAGACTTGAAAGTTATGTGGAAAACATTTCACCGTAGCTAACTAAAAGACTGATCAGGTTTGATGCAACAATTTCCAGATCGTTCGATGACATAATCAAGATGTTGAAACTTCCATAGTCGTCTGGTAGTGTATAGGTTTTCTTATTTATTATTGTTTTCTTAAGTTATATAATCGTCTGTCTAAGTTATGTAATCGTCTGTCTAAGTTATGTAACTGTTTTGTCAAATGTTATGTTATGTTCATCATGCATAAATGGACGTGCCAAAATGTTATCTAATAAACATTGTTGTGAAAATGTATGAGTAATATTACACATAATATATAAATAATACAAAAAAATGATAATAAGGTCTAAATAGGTCTCACACGGGCTACATGGGCTTCATGCAATTCTAAAGTATAAAATTCACCATTTGGGTTCACCAAATCCATGAGGTTATCCATAATTATTGCTTTTATCTACAGGCGATGAGTGTCATCCGTACAATATGGAGATGGTGGAGGCGGTGACACACCATCATGAGAAGACCTCTCAGGTAAGTGTCTAGCCACTAAGGTCTCCATCGCAATTAACCAGAAAAGAATAAAGTGTCATCAAACTCATGATGCACTTTATGGTCTGGGTAGGGTGTTCAGATGACATTTTCTATAATGACCGCATTATTCTTCCTCCTGTACTCCACAACACCTCGGGTGTGCATGTCCGCCCCTCCATCTCTTAGCCCGTGCGGACCTTGCAGTGGTAGGAAGAACCAGTCTGTCACAAATGGACGGGAACTGCTCGCATATCCAACATTGCAGAATAACATAGAAAAATTAATAAGTGTCATGAATAAGCTAAAATAACAAGGAATAACACTTTTTACCCTTGAAATAGACTCATATAACCAACAAGCTACCTCATCTAAAAAACTCGCCTCTCCAAGTGCATCATATAGAACAGTCAGCGCAACGCACCACCAAACCCAACTGCAATTCTCAAGGGGACTAAACAGCCACATGTACTTCACATTGATATATACATGAGTGTTATTCACCAAGATAATAAATTCTACAAGATGTTTCATGTATACCTTGGCACCTACCTCATACATACTCAGATGCACTAGATATTTATACCTATCTCATAGCCAAGATAGGCAAAAGTTAGACCCCTTCATAATCCTAAACTCCTCTATCAACTGCTTCTCAGTAACCCATAAGTCATGTACAATAATAATACGTGCAACCTCCTGGCTAATGAGAGGAGAGGTGAAGAAAATACATGCCTGGGGAAGATAGAACATACATGAGACATCATCCAAGGCAATCGTCATCTTACCAAATGGAAGATAGAAGAAAGATGTCTCCTTCTGTAACCGCTCAATAAAGGCCGCCAATAACTAGCCGTCGAGCATGGTCGGCGAACAATCCACCAGTGGAAGGAGATTCCAACCTTCAACAATCGCCTTAACCTCCTCTAGCATCTCAACATCTAAGAGCTTCTCGAGCGTCTACCGGTGGGTGGGCACCTTCAGTGGTGTTGGCCCTATAACAAATGAAATCAAAAGCATCAATTATTTTCACCGTATGGAGAGGCGGCAGAAGATGTCGCCCAAAGAGAGGTATCCCCTCGCCACATGGAGTTACTTATCTCCCCATCACGGGAAACATAGGATAAATCGTATCTTGGATAGAGGGAAAGGCAGTGTCATTACTGACCCACATCTCCTTTAGAAATAGGGGTTCAACGATCCATTATTGATTGGGTGGGCAATGACCATTTCCAAAAAAATCCTTGACCCATGGAGCTCTATAAATACTCTTCTCAACAAGGGAAGAAGGGTAGACTCTAAGTCATACACACTTTCCAACCTAAAGATCACCACACTCATCATAGCCTTAACATATGACTAACCTAACGGGCCAACTGCAACCAAGTAATGTCGGCCACAAATAGGGCATCTCACCTCATGTGAGTTGTTCACTTAAACAACCTCCAAATTCCACCGCACTTGGATTCTCTCCAATGTAAGCAAATCCTAACTCCTAAAACGTGTTATAAATCTACTAATCCATACGAGTCTCCCTACCCTTTTAGGGGGACACGCGTACCTGTACTTTTTGACCAGTACATTTTTCAAGCTCTATGGTTATGCACGCTTTCAATTTTTTATTTAACATAAAAAAGGTTGGATACATAACACTTCCAAGCTTCTTTAAATTTCAATATTTTTATGACCAATGCTTTCATTATTAATGTTTGAGTTTCATAAGATAGTGTATATATAATGGTGGTGTTTACGTTCTTATTAGATGTAGAGGATTTTTTGTTGAATATATGATATTGAAATACAGTATTCAAATGTTTGTTTCAATTTTTAAAAAATAATTTTCGAGTATCTTTTATTCCTGGGAATGTTGTTTACACACAATTTTTTCCATATTTATTTTCATGTTAAAGGGTGAAAATCCAACATTCTCCTGAAAATAAAGTTTAACTAACTTAACTTCCCACTAATACTCACATTTATTTTTCGTTTCATTTTTATAATTTTTAAATTAAATTAAGTTTGTAAATATTTTCAGGAAAATCAATTTTTTACCAAACACATGCATATAAATATTATTCCTAGGATTAACAATGATGAGAATATGATTCCAATGAATAATATTTTTTAACTTGAAACAAACACACCAAAAGGTGATAGATTTATAGATTGTAAATGGGTGTACAAAATTAAATATAATTTTGATGGAAGTATTGAGAGATACAAAGCAAGAGTTGTGTTTAATAACCCTTTATTGTAAAGTTAGAGAATATTATTCAATTAGAAAATGAAGGATAAAACAATGGTTAAATTGTTAAAGAAAAATGGTTTCATTTTTGTTAACGGAGAATGTTTCAAGTTTTATTGCTGAAAAACTATATTTTTTTTAGAGGTGGATGAGATAACTCAATTGTGTTATTTGAGTTAAATGGGTGTAAATGACCGGTTTAAGATTCAATCCTTAGCAACAACATTTATTTATTTATGTATTAATGTAAATAAGTTATTGATATAACTTTAAAAAAATAAATATAAAATATATTTTTCAAATAAAAAATAAATAGATGTTGGCTAATTACATGCATTTCTTTGGGTGCAGTTACCGTGCATAGATAAAAATCTATGCACCATGCATAGATTATTATGGACCCTTGGATCATTGGATCAAATTATAGACATCAATTGTTATTACTCAATACTCAATACTCACCACTCCAATACTCAATACTCAATACTGGATTAAAAACATGATTCAATGGCTTACGTAGGCTTATGCATGGTGCATAAGTAAAATCCTTATGCATATTAGCCAAAGCCCATTTCTTTGGACTAATTGGTTTCACAAAATTGGCCCCAGTTCTTTTGTTCACATAGTTTAGACGGATTCAATCCTTTTTTTTGTTTTATATTTATTTTGACCCACCAACTCTTTTCTATAGTTGTTTGATCTAAATATTTTTATATACGAGAAATGACATTTATGATTAAATATTTTTGATCCAAAATGGTATACGGAAAAAATATATTATTGATCTAAATATTTTTTATACAGAAATTTAATATTGATCAAAATATTTTTGTAAATGATACCTAAATAAAAATAATATTTGTATTATTGTTTACGAAAAATGTTATTTATGATCCAAATATTTTTTATTTAAAAATGGTATACGGGAAAAAACTACTATTGATGTAAATATTTTTATATACAAAATTTACTATTGATCCAACTATTTTTGTAAATGATACCTAACAAAAATGATCTAAATATTTTTGTATACGGATACAAATCTATTATTGATCTAAATATTTTTATATACGAAAAATGGTATTTATGATTAAATATTTCTAATCCAAAAATGCTATACGGGAAAAATCTATTATTGATCTAAATATTTTTATATACGAAATAATCAATTATTTATCTATTTTTTTTTAATATTTTTATTTAAAATAAATGATGTATCCAAATTCGCATAATCGAAAAGAACCCGTGCGTATGTACGGGTTTATTACTAGTTATTGATAGAACTTTAAAAAAATTAAAAGAAAATATATTTTTCAAATAAAAAATAAATAGATGTTGGCCAATTACATGCATTTCTTTGGACTAATTGGTTTCACAAAATTGGCCCCAGTTCTTTTGTTCACATAGTTTAGACCGATTCAATCCTTTTTTTGTTTTACATTTATTTTGACCCACCAACTCTTTTCTATAGTTGTTTGAACTAAATCCATCCTCTGTTTTTAGTCTAACCAACTGATATAATTTTTAAAACCTTATTCATGATTCGTGTCTATATAGTTTAAAGCATGTCTTTGAAATTTATACAAGATTCAAGTTCAATCAAATCGTTTGAAAAGATAAACAACAACATGAAGTGAGACAATACTATGTTAGCAGAGTCCTACTAAAATCACAAGTTCTCTCGGTAGCAAAGTTTTGTAGAAATATAAAAGATCCTACAAGGCTATAACACTCCGTGTCTTAAAAACAACAAAGGGATCAGGGTATAATCAACCTCATTCAATGCAAGAATGTCGATACACTCGCTCTAACGTACCATGAACACTTTAGGAGACGACTAGGCTCGCTGAACATCAACTGCCTACTAGAACTTGTCATATCAAGCTTAGTTTTATGGAATCTGTGACTTTCTTCTAATTCTTTCTGTCAAGTATGTTTATACGACGCGATCTACCACCTTATCCGGATTACCCTCCTGATTACAAGTTACACTTGAGTATGTGTAGAGAGTCTTGACGTTCTTCACATGTATTACCATTGATGCTTTTGGAACCAATATTAATGTATGCTCTACTATCCATGATTCACAAGAATTTTTCCTTAAGTGGTGCAGTAGACTTCTATTTCTCACTTTACTTCACAACAATTTATTAATCAAGACAACACACTTTCAAGCAAGTATTATAAAACTTTAGTACAAGATAGATCTTTGAGTTAGTTTTCTAACACAACTGATCTCATCTAAATTAGAGCTTTTAAATTTTAAGTTATTTTATCACATATTTAGATTTAGTTTTGGGGAAGGATAAGTATTATAATGATATAACTTTTTTTTTTGGTATGTTTGATATTTTTCAAATGAAATTGATTTTATTTTTTAATTGATTTAAATTTAAAAATAAATTATGTAATCTTATCCCTGAATATATTTTTTATCTTTAACTTTACCGTTCAATATACTCTTATAAAAATATAAATAGTTTATCTAGTACTTGATTTCATCCAAAATCAATTTTCCAAACTCAATTTATTCCAAATTAATTTAGGCCTATCATAAATCCAAACACATGTTAAACAGAAAACCACGAGTATGGTGGGAGGATACATGCGACACCCTAAATTATACTATAGCACTCCCGATTTCAATAAATAGACAATTATAACTCTATTTAAAATTTTCACAATTTTCACAATTTACATTTCCAATGAAAATTTCAAAAA
Source organism: Vicia villosa (assembly GCF_029867415.1). Classification (NCBI taxonomy): domain Eukaryota; kingdom Viridiplantae; phylum Streptophyta; class Magnoliopsida; order Fabales; family Fabaceae; genus Vicia; species Vicia villosa. The sequence continues at coordinate 602,221 of NW_026705527.1, forward strand.
TTTAGGGTGATACCGAAAATTTTACGTTCATACCGAAAATTGTTTGACAATATTTAGTAGAATTTTAGAAATTTTAGAATTTTCAGTAAAATTTCTCAAAAATTTTAGAATTTCGAGAGTTCATTTTTTTTGGAAAAATTTGTTGATTTTATTGTTACCGGAAATTTTCATCAAATGAAGTAAAGTAAATTGTATTGATACCGGAAATTTTCATCATGGTATCAAAAAATTTATTTGAAAATGTTGTATTTTCTTAAGGATTATTTTTTATATTAAGAAAAATTCGGAGGGTGCCCAATGTAATTTTGGAGATAGCGTGTAGAATCCTCGTATAGTGGTGATCAAGACATTGTGATGTTTTATTAAGAATGAACAAGCCCAAGAAAATATTACGAAACACTGCATATTGGGCCGAAATTACACCCATCTAAATTACTTATATCTTGTAAATGCGTCGGAAAGAACATTTGAAACAACAAAATTACTTCCTCTCTATTAGTTGGTTTTAATAACTGTTCATTTCTATTAAATTTTTTTTTCACTTAAACATTTAAAAATATTAAATTTATTATTTTTATTAAATTGTTTATCTTTTATTCATAATTCTCTTAACTATGTAGTATTCCATTTCACCCATCTCTTAATCTATAGTAAATTAGCTAAAGATAGTTTTAACAAAAGAATAAATAACAGTATTACTTTGAACAAACGGCAGATAAAAGGAAATACTAACAAATTATTAGTAAGTGCACTTTTGAATTTGAAATTGTTTTTATTTTCTTGAAGGGTGGGGAAAGTTGCTCTAGATAAAGCTGTTAAAAAACTGTTGTGAAAAGGGGTATTTAAATCTAAATCGATTTAAATATAAATTGCTAATTGATTTTAAAAAAATTGAAAACTATACAATTTTTTTTATAAATATTATTGAATATTTTTGGATACATTTTGTAAAAATCGTTCAATTTAGATTGAATTTTGAATTGATATTTCGAAATGGATCTAAAACTTAACTGAATCATCTAAAACTTAATCGTTCAATTAAATGGGCCACATCTTCCCTTCCAACTTTGTCATCCCCCTTTTCCTCTGGAGGTGACTAATAGGATCCTATATCACATGGCAAAAATTATTTCAAGAGGTATTTTCGAAAGGGGCCTCTCTAAAGCCGCTCGACGAAGATACGCAAGTCGGGTGTTCGAGGCGAACTTCTTATCCTCTAGTCGTCTTGAAAGAATCCTAGGAAGGGTCGGGGTCAACATTGTTTTCTCTAAAGAAGATGCCTTAAGCATCAAACCTCACGATAATGACCCCTAGTCATCATCACTCTGTATGGTAACTGGGATATTAGGATATCCTATTTTGGGATATCTTCTAGATGCCGATATCCTATTTTGGGATATCTTCTAGAAGCTACAACTGAATTTGGATCACGTATATATGTTCGCCGGCTCTCTGACAGAACTGTCTTGATGACTTTCCCGGGTTTTTTGAAAAATACATAAATCAACATGATTTTTTTTGAATTTTTTGAAAAATCTGATTACCATCTCAACATTTTTTCTACCGATTTTTTTGAAATATTTAGTATGCATGTATGCTTTTTTACTTGATTTTTCAATATCACCATTATAAATGCATGTGGTATAACCATATTTTTTTAAAAAATTCAATAAAAACATATGAGAAATATGTGTTTTATCAGACATTTTAAAAATGCTGGTAAAAATGCATGTTTCCAACTTAAAATGCGGCATAAAATGTAAATTGCCGATAAAAAATACAACTTGTAAAAATTGGATAAATAACCAAAAATATTTGGTAAATTAACCAAAATAATTTTTTAAGTTGCAAAGGTAGTATAGTAAAATCATTACAATAAGATATCAGGTATGGGTGTTTGCGGTGCGATTTGGACGGTTTTGACGCAAGAAATCATCAGAACCGCAAGAGAAAATAATGTGCGGTTAGGTTTGATTCGGTTGGCTTTTAGAAATAAAATCGAACCAACCCAAATCAAACCAATGTAGTTTGGTTCGGTTTTTTTCAAACTTTTTATTGAGTCATACATTGACATATAGATGATAACATAACTTTGTATTTAGTAATTATACACTACTAAATAACAATAAAACTCATCATATTTGGACCACTACTTCCTATTTAATATGTAAAAATCATATTAGACAAAAATGAAATAATAATCATAAAAATATAGCATAAAGCAATATCAAAAATATTATAATGAAACAAAAAAAAATAGAGGAGATGAGAGATTAGTGAAGATGAAAAAGAAAGAACAAGCAAGATGAGAGATTAAAGAAGAAAAGGTGTGATAAAAACGAAATTGAAAGAGAGAACAGTAATATAAAAATGAGAAGGTGAAAAAGAAAGAATATAAGAGAGTTGAGATTAGAGAAGAAAAAGTAAGATGTATTTGGAGAATAATGAGATATACTTTTAGAAGAGATTTTAGAAGGTTGGAACTGAAACCCTAAGTGTGAGGAAGAGAAAATCGTTTGTGATCATAAGACTAAGACATAATAGGTTTAGGTTCGGGTTTGATGTGAGTTAAGTGAAATTTTGGTTGTAATATAATATGGTTTAATTCGGTTTGCAAAATACAAACCGCAAATCGAACCGAATCACGAGGTTTTGTTAAAATATGACCCAAACACATCTAAACCAATAGCAGTTTTTTAAAGTTTTCAATTTTATTTGGTTTGATTTGCAGCTTTTTATTGAACTGATTCGGTTTTGAACACCCCTACCTCTAGTACTATGTATAACTCAACACAAAAACTCCAATAAATTCCAACAAAACAAAATATAAGCCCACCTCCTCATAGTCTCGTGGCCCGTGTGTCCTGGGATCCTACCATTTCAAAACTATACTTAAACCCTTATTTTGTCAACTAGTTAGGGGTGTGATTTTGGGTATATACGATTTATCAAATAAACGTTAGATTATTAGATTATCATGCGTAAGTCAGGAAAATTTATGGGGAAATTTGCCTTTGAAATTTGATATTAAAAAAAAATCATACTTTGAAGTGATTGTTTTTTTTGAAATGTTTATTCCCTTTTCTAAGTCTTTTGCTTTAAGAAGATTTCTCCATAATAGGCTTCCCACTATGGCTATAATGTTTGAATGATAATCAACAGAGAACTAGTGTTAAAACACATGTTGCACGGCATGCCATAGGTTAATGTGTGGTGATGACAAACATAAAACTGGAAAATGTTATAAACATGTGATTTAATTATTTTATAGATATGTCAGAAAGAAGTTCATATTTGCTATACTACTTTTTTTTATTGAAAAAATATAGTATATGATTGTTGACCGTATCTAAACTTTGCTATGTTTCTTATAAAAACACAACTCACCCTCCGGTTGAAGTGCATTAGCATAAAACTCACGGACAATCTCATAGTTTATGCAATCAACCGGAGTGAGCAACCTTCCCCACTTCTTTGCATTGAAAATGTTTTCTATTTCTTTGTAGCTTCCTTCAGTGTCAATCTCAAACTTCCTCTCCACCAAAATCTTTTTCTTTTCCAGCATGGGCATACGGTCCTGGTGGATAGCACTATAGAAACGCGATGCATCGAAAGCTCTCGGCGAAGGATTTGAACTACCAGCTGCAGTTGCATCCTTTTGAGACTTGGATCGCTTCCTTTGCCTGCTAAACATAATGCCAGGGTGCCTCCCGACTAGCGCTTTGTTTAACGTCGGTCAGCTCGACGGCTATAAGTGATCAAGGATCACTAAGAGCAAGCACACTTGTTTCTCTATTGAACTCGCACCCACGGTACACTTTCAATCTTTGCCCGTTAACAATCCACATTTCTTTTGATTTTGGGTCTTCTAACACAATTGCTCCAAAGTGCTTCACTTCCTTGACCAAAAACGGTCCAGACCATTTTGACTTCAACTTTCCCGGAAAAAGTCTCAAACGGGAATTGAATAGAAGCACCATTTGACCAACTTGGAAATCTTTTTGCCGGATTTTGCTATCATGATAAAATTTGACCTTTTCCTTGTAAATTTTGTTAGAATTGTAAGCATTTAGTCTCAATTCATCCAACTCATGAATTTGAACTTTCCTTTTTTCACCGGCCAAATTCGGATCAAAATTTAAAAGTTTCAACGCCCAAAAGGCTTTGTGCTCCATCTCAACTGGTAAATGGCAAGTTTTACCATAAACCATTTGAAATGGAGTTAAACCAATTGGAGCCTTATAGGCGGTACGATACACCCACAACGCGTCGTCAAGCTTTTGAGACCTCCTTTCGCGAATTAGACACGGTTTTCTCAAGGATCATTTTAATCTCACGGTTTGAAACCTCAGCTTGGCCATTGGTTTGCGGATGGTATGGAGTAGCAACCTTGTGCTTAACTCCATATTGCTTCAACACTTTTTCAAGCGGAGCATTGCAAAAATGTGATCCGCCATCACTCACCAACACCCTTGGTGTACCGAAATGCGAAAAAATGTTCTTTTTCAAAAAATTGATTACGGTCTTACCGTCAGCTTTTGGTGAAGCAATTGCTTCCACCCACTTAGACACATAGTCCACAGCGACCAAAATGTATTCATTGGCAAATGAGGATGGAAATGGACCGACGAAATCAATTCCCCAACAATCAAACACTTCCACCTCTAGGAAGCTTTGTAGGGGCATTTCATCTCGCCGACCAATTCCACCACTCCGCTGACAACTGTCACAACTCGACACATAACGATAGGCATCTTTAAACAACGTAGGCCACCAAAAACCCGCCTGAAGGGCTTTAGTTGCCGTACGTAATCCATTGTAGTGACCACCATATGGTGAATTATGACAATGCCACAAAATACTTTGAGATTCCTCACTAGTAACACATCACCTTAAGAGATTGTCACTATTCAATTTGAAAAGATAAGGCTCATCCCAAACGTAAAAATTAGCATCGGATAAGAACTTCCGTTTTTGGTTCCAAGTAAGATCTTCCGGTATCCACCCGGTAGCTTTATGGTTAGCCATGTCAGCAAACCAGGGTCTAACTTCTTGAACCATAAACAGCTTCTCATAAGGAAATTCCTCTTTGACCTCACTTTCAAATTGTGTTACCTCGGTATTCACCAACCGAGATAAGTGGTCAGCTACCACATTTTCAGACCCTTTTTTGTCTCTTACTTCAAGATCAAACTCTTGAAGCAAGAGAATCCACCTAATCAGCCTTTGTTTTGAGTCCGACTTAGTGAGCAAGTATTTGATAGCTGCATGGTCAATATAACACACAATTTTGGAACCAATCAAGTAAGAACGAAATTTCTCTAATGCAAACACAATAGCAAGCAACTCTTTTTCGGTAGTTGCGTAATTTACTTGCGCTTCATTTAAAACTTTGCTCGCATAGTGAATAGCATGAAAAATTTTGTTCTTTCTTTGTCCTAACACGGCACCCACCTCATAATCACTCGCATCACACATGAGTTCAAACTCAAGGGACCAATTAGGAGCGACGATTATGGGTGTGGTGACCAACTTTTCTTTAAGCTCTAGGAAAGCATTTAAACAAGATTCATCGAAAAGAAATTCCGTACCTTTGTTGAGTAGATTACTCAATGGCTTTGCAACTTTGGAGAAATCTTTGATAAATCTTCGATAAAACCCGGCATGTCCTAGAAAACTTCGGATACCCTTCACATTCAATGGAGGAGGCAACTTCTCTATAACTTCAATTTTTGCTTTATCCACCTCAAGGCCTCTTGAAGAAACCTTAGGGCCGAGCACAATTCCTTCGGTAACCATGAAGTTGCACTTCTCCCAATTTAGGACCAAATTTGACTCCACACAACGACTTAGCACGGTATCAAGATTTTTCAAACATAGATCAAATGAAGCCCCAAAAACCGAGAAGTCATCCATAAACACTTCGATGCACTTCTCAATCAAGTCGGAAAAGATAGCTTGCATACACCGTTGAAATGTTGCCGGTGCATTACACAACCCGAAAGGCATTCGCCGATAAGCAAAAATACCGAAAGGGCATGTGAAAGCGGTCTTCTCATGATCCTCGGGATTGACTACAATTTGATTGTATCCCGAACACCCGTCTAAGAAACAATAAAATTGTTGACCGGATAGTCTCTCGAGCATTTGATCCATAAACGGTAAGGGAAAATGATCTTTCCTCGTAGCTTTATTTAGCCTACGATAATCGATACACATCCTCCATCCCGTCACGGTTCGAGTAGGAATTAGCTCATTCTTCTCATTTCGAATCACCGTCATTCCACCCTTCTTAGGCACTACATGGACGGGACTCACCCAAGCACTATCCGAGATCGGATAAATCATCCCGGCTTCTAACATTTTCACTACTTCCTTTCTCACTACCTCTTTCATCACCGGATTCAAACGTCTTTGTGGTTGAGCCACCGGTTTAAATTCATCCTCCATCAAAATCTTATGCATACAAAAGGAGGGACTAATGCCTTTGAGATCGGAAAGTGTCCATCCCATTGCTTCTTGATTTCTTTCTAGGACCACAAGTAATTTTTCTTCTTCACCCTTAGAAAGGGCGTTGCTAATGATAACCGGCTTGTTTTCATTCTTCTTAAGAAACACATACTTCAAGTGAGAAGGTAACACTTTCAATTCCACCTTTGGTTCTTCAACTTCAAGCTCATCTTTTAATTCATCAATTTGAGCTTCAAAAGGATTTATCTCATCACATGCCTCAAGATTTCTCAAGCAATCTTCAATTTCCTTCTCTTGATCTTTTGTAAGCACTTCAAGAGCTTCCATCAAAGTTTTCTCAAGAGGATTAGCCAAGTGCATTTCATTCTCCACTTTCATAATCGCTTTTTCTGTGGCATCAATTCTAAAACAATCATCGTCATCACTAGGATGCTTGATGGCTTCAAAGAGATTAAGACATAATTCTTCGTCTTGGTATCGCAATTTCATTAAGCCACCATCAATGTCTATCATCATTCTGGCCGTCTTCATGAAAGGCCTTCCTAAAATCAATGGTATATCAGGATCTTCTTTCATGTCTATGACGACAAAATCAACGGGAAACCAAAATTTGTCAACCTTAACAAGCAAGTCTTCCGCAACTCCATGAGGATGAGTTGTGGATTTATCCGCTAATGATAACGTCATTCGAGTCGGCTTCAAGTCATTGATTCCTAACCTTCTCACCATAGACAAAGGGATCAAATTAATGCTAGAACCGGTATCCACCAAACCTTTGCCTATAGACACCGGCAAGGTTACCCGCCCAGGATCATTTGATTTTATCGGTGTAGTGCATTGAATTAACGCATTACAACAAGAACTCACCGTTACTACCTCCGGATCCAAAGATCTTCTCTTTTTGGTGATGATGTCTTTGATGAATTTTGCATACATCGGGATTTTCTCTAATGCCTCGGAAAAAGGAACATTGATTTGTAATTTACTAAATATATCCAAGAACCGAGCATAGTGCTTTTCATCATCTTTCTTTGACGGACCGGGAGGGTAAGGTAATTTCTTCACATGAATTGAGTTCTCTTTCATCTTCCCCTTTTCACTCACACTCAATTTTTTTCTCTCTTTTTCTACTACTTTCTCAAGAGTTTCTTTTTCCACTAATTCTTTCTCTTTCTCATTTTCAACTAAATCACCCTCAACATTTTTTTCTACTTCAATCTCCCTATCTTTTTCAACTTCTACAATTTCTTCCTCTACTATTTCTCTTACACCCATATCAATATTTCTACCTCTACGAGTTAGAATTGACTTACAATGCTCACGAGGATTTTCTTGTGTAGTAGCCAGAAAAGGACCTTTGTTTTGATCGGCAAGTTGCTTTGACAATTGCCCGACTTGAGTTTCAAGGTTCTTTATGGCGGCATCCGTACTCTTTTGGCTTGCAATTTGCAATTGCATGAATTGGCTAAGAGTGTCCTCTATTGAAAGCTTTGTTTGTTGAGGTTGTTGAATTTGTTGGTTGTAACCACCTTGATAAGGATTTTGACGGTTCGATGGACCCGCATACGGCCTCCATCCTTGTTGATAACCTTGATTACCTCTTTGTTGGTAACCTTGGTTATTGTTGTATGGTTGTTGTTGTTGTCTCCCACCATAACCTTGATTAGGATTAGACACATAATTCACCTCTTCACCCGGTGGAGGACAAAAACTAGTTTGATGGTCACCCCTACACAATTCACAACACATCACCTGTTGATTTTTAGAAGGGATCCCATTTATCTCTTTGATTTGTTGAGGGAGTTTTGATATTTGTTGAGTGAGCAATTCTACTTGTTGTGTCAATAACTTGTTTTGAGCAAGTATTGCATTACTAGTATTCAATTCAAGAACTCCCGGTTTTCTTTGCAATGCACTACGGTTGTGTTGCCCTTGATGATCATTCAAAGCCATTCTATCAATGATAGCAATCGCTTCTGCAGCAGTTTTTGACATCAACGAACCACCCGCGGTAGCATCTAAAAGAGTTTTTGGTTGAGGTTGGAGTCCATTTCTAAAGATATGTGTCGTGCGCTCGGTTTTTTACTACCTCTCGTGTGGGAGATACGAACTGACTCTTCTTTTGCTTTTTGAATTTTGAAAATCAGAGAGTCGCCACCGACTTTTATTTTATCCAATTAAGGAAAGGTTTATAAAAGAAACAGAAAAAGACCTTTAAGAGATTTTGGGTAAGGGGGTAGGTTATACAAAGGGAAGGTGTTAGCACCCTTTGTATCCATGGTTATCCATGGGCTCTTATTTTCTTAGCTCACTTGTTTTGAATCATTTGTCTTGCCTTGAAATGCTTGTATGTGGTTTTAAAATTCATTTTGTAAATTGACTTTATAATGATCCTTGTGCGGATGTATACAAAGTGTTTTATCTTTCGAAAGATGTTTTGAAAAAAAGATCTTTAATTTCGTAATGATCCTTGTTTGGATATATACAAAATGTTGTCTTTTTTTTGAAAGTTTTGTTTTGAAAAAGAATGAAGATGTGAGACATTTGTTTGTTTTGATTTGAGCAAGCAATTAGGAGGTCTCCCCTAAGTTTATAAGGTCCTTTCCTATTTCCTTTAGAAAATTCTCCTTTTACCGGAATTAAACAAAGGTTCGATTTTGTATTTGAAACAGTAGAATTTGGATTTTGAAAAGAGTAACAGAGGGATTACCCTAAGAGGTGCAAGTGTGATTGTGTTTTGATTCAGATATTTTTGTCTTTGAAGTTAGTGATCTAACGCTTCGGTTTTTATCTTTGACATACACGCAGTTTTATATGTACTGGAATTAAAATGCGGGAATGTAAAATGCGGAAAGTAAATCTACGCTATTACATCGATTGTGCGGGAAATGTAAACTACGCTATTTACATGAATTTGACAACCTATACACTTTATCTAGGAATTTAAATTGCAATAAGATAAAAGAAATATTTTTGGTTTTTTGGATGGTTGATTTTAATTAGAATTAATGCATAATTAATTTAATTAAAATGCTATGCATTAGAAATAAAATTTAAACCTAAAAAATTAAGTCTAAAATATGTTCATATTGCTTGTTAATTAATTTTAAAATAAAAACTAATTTTTATTTTTGATTTTTTGAAGTTGTTTTGAAAATTAATAAGTTAAATTAACATATAATTATATAAACAATTATACAAATAATTAAAACTTAAAGAGAAAAATATTCTACATATGTACAAAATTAGTCTATAATATATAAACTAAATTTAATAAAAAAGAACAATTTTTTCTGATTTTTTTGATTGGTTGAAATAATTAAAAAGCAAATATATAAATATATACTAATTAGTTAGACAAAATATTTTAATTATTAAGAAAAATAAAATATTTTTATGTCAAAAATTAATAGATTATTTTATAAACCTAAAAGTGAAATTAAAATTATTTTTGGATTTTTGAAGGTATTTTTAATTAATTATGCAAAAAAAACAAATTAATTAAGAAAATACTAATTTATATGATTCAGTGTGGCAAACCCCTAGGGTCTATGGTGAACCTGTAAGACAAGGAACGTTAGATGAGAGAATCAGAATGATCTGATGGTCATAGATGCGTGGCACATGGAAATAGCCTAGTCAGCGAAGCATCAGATCCAAGGATAAAACAAAACGCGCGTTTTTCAAACTGGCCAATCAGATGGCGCCACGCCTTCGTCTTCAACCTCCAGCCTTCACTTTTAACAGCGTTTTTGCCAAAAAAACGCTGTAATAGATGAACTTCATCCCTGCAAAATAGCGAATAGGGGTAAACATGCACAAAAAAATTTCGCGACCTGTCCATTCTATTCGTCATGATCCACTGAATTCAATCATGCCATTATTTTTGTCTAATTTTGCCTCTAACGAAAAACCCCAAAATAGAGTTGAAGAACCCTAAAATGGTATCTTCATGGATACGTGACCAAACTTCAATTAACTATCCAGAAACGATCAGAACAATAAACTAAACTCAAATATATGTCTACATCTTGTTAAACATGCATGAATGATCAGATATGAGGGGATTTAGGTTTGAACAAACCGTGAGCTTTAGATGCGTGTTTTTTGAGGTTTTGCTTGCTGAAAACGATTGGGATAGATTCAGGGATGTTTGAGGAACGTGTTTGAGTATTTAGTTTGGGTTGAATTGAGCTTAAAATTAAAATTCGAATTTCAATTTTTTCCAATATTTCAAGTTGTTTACAAGAGTGATACAAGCAAGAGTATGGTTCTGAATTCGTGTCTCTTGCTACTGAAATGTTCTACTCCATTTATCAGCCATGGAGGGACTTAAATCTTAAGCTAACATGCATTAAGTGCTTTGTTGAATTTTTGACTTTTTAAATAATATATAGCTTTGAATTCAAGCAACCATGGCTTGATTTTCTTCAACCTCCTGCTGTACCATCTCTTTGGAGCAGAGCTTTGAATGATTCTTGGTGACTCATGCTTAAGATCAAAGCTACATAACATTATCTTGCACCATTTCTTTTCAATTTAATCTTAAATGTAATAAAATTAAACCAAAAAGAAATAAAATGTTATGGGCATTAGGTTGGTCGTGGGAGGCCCTTAGCATTGTTAGAATCATGTTTGGATCATGTAAACTTGGCCCCTTTTGGAAAAAAAAACACTTTTGATCAATGTTGATTTCATGTATTTTCCCAAAAAATAGCCAACTTTAACAAGGCATAAATCCCTCAATTTTTATCATATGAAGGAGTTCTTGTACTTTTTAGAAACCTCAAGATGTCCTCTACAAGCCACTTTGGAAACTTTTTTTCATTTGGAGAAGTTATCTTGATGTTATGGCCTTTGACAAAAAATCACTTTTTGTTGACTTTGAAAATGACCTGTAATGTCTTGGCTCGTATTTTCCAAATGGTGAATCTAATGACCATGGGACCAATTGCATTTGAAAGATAATTGAATTTCCTTCAAAATGAGCTTTGGTTGGAATTTTTTGGATGAATGAGGAGAGAGTTATGGTCAGACAAAGTTCAGTTGACTTTTTAGGAGAAAACCCTAATTTTGAAACTTGGGGTTTTGTTGATTTTTGATCTTTCCTTGATGAATTATGATCAACCAATGATCAAATGATGAATCGTTTGACAAAATAAGGATGTTGACAAAAAAAATTCATTTTTGACTGTCTGTTGACTTTTCGGTCAAACTGGTCGTCTGTTGACTGTTTGAGCTGCTGACTGTGCGTCTGAGCGAATTGAAGTTTGAAAATTTGTATGGTGGTACTTTGAGATATATGGAGATCCATGAAATCCATTTGAGGTCTCAAAAAAACTTGTTCTCCTGAAAAAAAACAAAAACCCTAGTTAGGGACTGTTCGTGTAGGAGACAGTTAAGCGTACCTGATTTTTGTGCAGTGCTGAGTTTCTGTTGCTCATGTGATGTTCAGAAGACTTCTAGAACAAAAATCTTGGAATTTTGCAATGCAAAAGATTGATTTGATTGATGGTACAAAACACGGAGAATTGCACTGTCAGCGGGTTTGACTGTCAACTGACTGTTCAGGCATTAACGTAACAGTTAAAGTGAAAATTCAACAGTTAAAGTTAATTTTTTCTTTTTTTTTGTTGTGTTAATGGTGAAAATTTATTTACATGAGTGGTTAAAAAAACACAGACATAATAAATATATTGTACGCGAACGAAATTACCGATAATAACCTTGAAAAATATTTAATGCACAGTGAAATAAATATTTAACTGGCAGAAAACACACAAAATATTATCTTAATAATTAAACAACAGTACGACAGATAGTACGACATTTAATACCGACAGTACAAATATTACATAATATAATGAACAATACGACAAATAAGCGGTACGTTATTTGAAAACAAAAGATACGACAAACTTTAAGAATGACGATTAATAACCCATGCTATAAATAATAACATATAGATGATTGGGAGTGTAAACAACCCAGGTCCGCATTTTTCAAGACTATGCAGACAGAAAAAGGACATGATTACCACCACGACGGTGATGACCATAAGAAAACACGTATCCATCCACTTCGCCATGTTTGCCGGGGAAGAAGAGAGAATGTGTAACATCCCGATATTTTATACGCGATACATCTACCAATTTATTAAATTTTATTTTTCAGTGAATAATTTATTTTATGGGTATAGTTTTATTTTAATTAATTATTATCAATCTATTTAGTTATTTGTTTCAATCCTTCTAATATAGTTATTTTGATAACTTGGTAATATAAAAGTTATTATTTTTTTATATCTTCTTTATTTTGTTATTTTTATAAACATATTGATTATATTTAATAATTAATATTGTTATATTTATTATTCTATTATTTTCATAATTGAAGAATTTTAATGTGAACATTTTAAATAAATAATATTTTAAATATTAATAAGAGTGGTGAGGTGGAGTTTTGAAAGAAAAAGATAAAAGAAATGAATTAATTAAAGAAAAAAATAGAGAGGATGATACGTGGGGTTTGGAAAAAATTGGTTATTGGTAGTAGTTTTTAGATATTAACTAGTGTCTTACCCGTGCGTTCGCACGGGTACCCGTCTGTCTCGCGCATTGGGTTTTAGGGCACTTTAATAAAATAGGGAAAATATATATATATATATATATATATATATATATATATATATATATATATATATATATATATATATATATATATATATATATATATATATATATATATACATGTAAGTTCATATTATAAGGTAAAATATTTTAAATAGGTTAAAAATACCTGTTGGACCTTATAGTTGGTTAATTTATCTAAGTTAATAGGACAATAAAGTTTATTGGGCCTTAGAATTCTAGCCTTGGTGCAGAAAACCTATTTTTATTGTTAGACCTAATTTGTTAATAGGCCCAAAAAAGAATCCTATTATTGGTATTGTTACATAACGCTGGAATTTAAAATGAAAGTAACGTTGGATTCATAAGCAATCAAAGAGTCTGTCTTTGGCATTGTTGGTGTAAGAAACGCAGGGTTGGGTGATAAGTGTGAAGAACAAAATGTCGCAGCCAAGAAGGTATGTGCATGTGTTACTGTTTATGTTGTTTGCAGAGTTTATCATAAGATATTCATCCATTTAGAGGTCGCAATGTTGTTTTGATTCCAGTTCACCCGATAGGTTGGAGTTGCAAACTCCATGGAAGCGGCTCACAGTTGAGAGGATACTGAGTGGGTCACAGGAGAATGATGATGTTATGGAGGAATGGAAGAAACAACATCAAAGATTGAATCGTGTCGACGATGCCGGTAAAGTTTCTGTAGAGGCTGCCAGGATTGTTGAAAATAAAGGGTAATCTTATAGTTTAATTTTGTTTCTTGTATTGAATTCCATTTAACCTCTACAAAATTGAATGTGTTTCCGGAATAATGAGTTACAACTTAGTTTAATAAATAGTTTGTATGTTATTGTGTTGAAGGGATGATGGAGATGGAATTGAATACATAATGATATCTTCTAATAGTGAGAGGTAAAGTTTATTTATAAGAGATAGGTAATATATTATCGTTATAGGTATATTGATGCTGTTGTGTTTGCATTGTGTTGTAAATGTGGTCTTAATTTCAGGGAAATGAGTCCTGTACAGGAAGAGTTCGAAGAAGCGTACTGGACTCGTGAAGTTCATGATGTAAAGAAGTTTTGCTCAAATGTTATGGTAAGCAGTGTTCAAAGTCTATAGTTGTTGGCACACTGGTGTTATACAGAGATGTAATGTAACTGATATTGTATGTCAATGAGTGCAGTATATTCCTGCAGAAATAGTAGAGAAATGTGGGCTTGCTGGAATGTCAGAGATTACCCTCAATGATGTGGACAACGGGTACCCATATGAGTGCAATGTGAAGAAGAGGCCAAAAAAAAATGAAACATATTTGTATGGAGAATGGTTTGACTATGTAAGGGCAGCGGAACTGAAAGTAGGTGATAAAGTGCACTTTGTGATTTATTACCCGCCGGTGTTAGATATTATGGTAACAGTGGAGCGCAGTGGTGATCGTTGATAGAGCTGTTGGTTAGGCAATGTTTGTGGTGGATGTATAGGGCCGTTTTTTAGCAGTTTGGTTTGTATGGGATTTATGGTTTTGTTTTTTTTTGTAATGGTGGATGTGAACCAAGATTAACAATTATGGCACTATGTATGGTTTTAAATTAAATATTATCAATTTTGGCTGTAAGTTTCATGGACTGAGCCGAATCTGCCATGGTTTTTATGCAAAATTGATTACCATTCTGTTTTAAAATTAAGTATTGTTTATTATAAGTATTGAACAGGATATCTATCAAACTTGATCAGAATAGGGAACCTAATTTCATTATTGTTGGTATAAGTTTGGGTATGGCTCCTGTAAATGGTAGGCTATTAAATCTAATAGGTAAACACACAACAATGGACATATGAATAGTTGAAAATTCAATTTAATAGTATATGTTAAAGAGTAGTATGATAATATTAAATGGTTATAAAATAGTTGTAATGTGTTATATTATATTGGGATGTGAAAGATCAATTGGGTTATGGGCAGTTATTGTTTTTCGTGAGGCATATAAATAAAACGAAAACTGTTTTGAAGTGATGTAAATGCAAAGAAGACTAATTGAACAATTGCATTGATTTCTATTGGGCGGTGGAAAAGTAGCAGGTATGTGAAGAGTCCATTTAGAGTGTTATATAAGTAATGTGCAGATAGTTTGATAGCACTAAACACTAAAGCATTCATCATTACTCTGCAATCAACAGTGTAAGCTGCGAATTTCTGAAAAGATGGAAGGAAGAGTTGATCAAGCAGTGAGAGGTAAAGCTTAACACATCATTTGAAAGTTTGCTCTGTTACATATTGTATTTAAAAGTTATATATGGTTGCATGCAGGTGAAGAAAACTCGGTCAACCAAATGGCTGTGGGGAAAGCTGTCACCTCTGATAACTCTGTGTATGTTTGAATTAGCTTATGTTGAGTATACGTTTTATGTTTTAATTTAGAATGTTTGATAACACATTTATTTATTGACCATGTTGTCTGTTTGTATAATGTTCCAGATGCCATGAACCTGTTGTTGACGATTTTAGTTGCCATGTAGAACAGCCTGCTAAGTTACAATATTGTATCTGGAAGCAAGATGTGTCCAACGGGAAGATGGCTCAGTCATGTCTTCTTGTAAGTTATTATTCGTTTTAAGCTTATTGTCTTTCCCTAACAGTTAATGGGATTATCTAATGTTGTTTTATATCAATATTGCAGGAAATTCCTGAGCATGTTGTGGCAAGTCGCTGGCTCCATGGAGCAAGGTTTGTAGATTTGGTTGACTGGGAAAGGGAAGTCAGGTATGAATGTGAAGTTCATCATACCGAAAAGGGTCAGATGTTCTTAGGGCGTGGTTGGTACAAATTTGCCAAGGAAAGGTGCCTGCTTGATGGAGACTCTATGGGCTTCAGCGTTAAGGATCCCATCAGCAAGGAGATACTTGTAACAATGTTGAAATATTGACAATGATGTCAAAGTTTGTTATAAATATCTAAGTGTTTAACTTTTTGTAATTTTCTGGTGGACTTAGGTCCACCTTTATATTAATATATAAGATTTTGGTATTTAGATGTTATGCTATATATATATTATTTCTGTTACTTACATTGCTAATATGCTGTTAGTAATATATATTACAGCAGTTACTTGCAATACTAATATGCTGTTATTAATATAGATTACCGCTGTTACAGATTTACTCTGATCAATTCTAAAAACTTAGACATTGTTAAAAACTTCTTTATACACAACATTTGTAGTTTTCTCCCTGAATTTCTTTTCTTCATCATGTATCAGTATTTTGATTCCCTTTTTTGTTGTTACTCTTGACAATGCGACATAAATCTGGCCATGTGTGAATACATCTTTCGGTAAGTACAAACCAACGTTATCCAATGACTGTCCCTGTGATTTGTTAATTGTCATAGAATAGGAAACTATAATAGGGAACTGTCTCCTATTCAGTTTGAATGGCCATGGTGATTGGGATGGTGACATGTCCATTCGAGGTATGTAAACCAAATTTCCCATACCTTTACCACCCATTATTGAAGCCTCCAGTACATGGGCTGCCATCTTTGTTATACACAGCCTTGTGCCGTTACATAAACCTTCAGCCTGATCTATATTTCTCATGAGCATTATAGGTGTCCCAACCTTTAGTTTTAAGTGATGGTTTGGCAATCCTGATGTTCGGAGGGAACTTAGAAATTCTGGTGTGAGGATATCAACTACTGCTGGGTCATGAATCTCAGACTTGTCAACTGAATTTGCGTTGTAGTAGTCACGAATCTCTCCTACATTGTTGACCAAACAGAATTAGTAAAAGCAAAAATTAGATTAATATAATCCATTAAATTATATATTTTTGTTGCTTAACCTGGCATCAAG
Organism: Vicia villosa; assembly: GCF_029867415.1. Lineage (NCBI taxonomy): Eukaryota > Viridiplantae > Streptophyta > Magnoliopsida > Fabales > Fabaceae > Vicia > Vicia villosa. The sequence continues at coordinate 619,172 of NW_026705527.1, forward strand.
CTAAGTATATGGTCATTGATCTGATCAACAATCTGCAGTGTAGAAGCAAGTATCGCTCGACTTTTAAGGTAATCTACACATTGGAAATTATTTATGAAATCAGGGTATGTGCTATTGACAATGGCCACGATTGGATCATCAAATTCTGTTATCAGAATATCAGGTGGTATGTTGATTTCGGCGGTGCCGTCATTAGGCTCAGATATTTGGCCCTCTCCTATTCTTAAAAGCCAATCTGAAAACTGTGCTATCTCATTTTTGTCAGTCTGTGTCGATCCTGTTCGTAGCCGCATGTTTCTTGTCAATGTTAATACCTCAACTGAATGCCATATGTAAGATGCATTTACGGCACAGTGTACAATATCGGAAAGACTGCCTCTGGGGACGACAGGTAAAATCTGTCTGAAATCGCCCCCGAAAACAACAACCTTTCCACCGAATACATCAGTTGAATTTTTGTCTGCACTCATAACATCTTTCAAAGTTCTGTCAAGCGATTCTATTGCATACTTATGCGCCATTGGTGCCTCATCCCATATTATAAGCTTTGTCTGTCGTAACATGTCTGCGACATCATCGTTGAATTCAACCTTGCAAGTAGAATTGTCCATAGTTGGTACCGGTATCCTGAACTTTGAATGTGCAGTTCTACCTCCTGGAAGTAACAATGATGCTATACCGCTAGTTGCAACAGTTAAACATATATCGTGTTTTGATCTTAACGCAGCTGCGAGTGTTCTCCACATATATGTTTTTCCGGTACCACCATAACCATGAAGGAAGAAAACCGCAGGTTTTTGAGACTCCACAGCGTGGATGATTTTTTCATAAATACTTCTTTGCTCATCTTAGGAACATAATATTGATTGTAGAACGGTGTTAGAATAATTGATTCATAGAATTTCAAAGCGTAAAATAAAATGAATTTAATTGACGCAATAGTTACCTGTAAGAGCAGCAAACAAATTTTCAAATTCTGAGTTCATTGATGCTGTATCATAATTACGCTCATCATATATGAGCCTGTTTCCCAACTGTTCAAGAACATAAGCATCCGGATATGGAATAGGACTAAAATCCTTTAGTGTCCTTCTATTTGCCTGAAGCAGTTTCTCAATTTCTATTAAAGTCAAATTTTGCAACTCTTCTTGTGTGAGGTCCAATTCTGCATTGATATGAGAAATTGAGTTATAATACTGTTGGTAAGTCATCTGTAGCTTGTTATTAACAAATTGTTTTGTTTGCTATTTTATTATGTCTAACAAACCTGGATTAGCAGCCAGTGCTCTTTGTGTATGTAAGACACCATCAGATAATAGGAGCCAAGTTTGTTCCCAAACATGTGCAGGGCGATTAACAGCACCAGACAAAAGCATGATAACAAACAGTTTTCGAAGAAAATGACCAGTCCCCCAATGACTTGCCTCCTTTATAGCAGCTATGTATTCTTTGTCGTCTTCAAGAAATCCCATTGCAAAGCATGCATCTCTGAATGTATCATACTGAATGTTATCCACGGTCCTGATTTCCTCATATGTTGTTGGTCCTTTTGCCACCGTCAACATCATGCGCAGGTAAAACAGTTCACCAGTTGTTGGCGGAACCCATATGAGACGTCCAATGGTGAAGCCTTTTTTCCGCGGTTTCCATTCTCTCTTTTTTTTGTGGTAAACAAACTTTGAGACAAACTGACCATAAGTTAATGTTTGTGCCTCTTCATATTTAGCATTTGCTACCAGCCATGCAGTAAACATTGATTCAGTCACACTTGCAGTTTCCAGCACATTTTCCATGCGTGCATAATCTGTATAGTATATAGGTTTCTCCCCAACCAAATGATAGAACATACGTTCCACAGCTGGTTTTCTGCCATGAATATTGTAAGAGTAAATGCGCCAGCATGCTTCACTGGGTGAGACATACCTGCAGTCGAGATATTGTTGGATCTCATCAACAGGTTGATTGCTATTTGTTGAAACTGCTGCTGTTATTCTGTCATAGCCTTTATTGATATATTTGAAAAGATATTTTATGGAAGTACTCTGATTACACCATTCCATGTTTATATGTGCCTGGTATTTCATAAGAAATCTGGTATTATATGGAACCACATGTCTGTTGTCCAAGGTGATACCATTTTTTTCAATAGTGAAGGTTTTTGATCTTCTCCTATACAGCGGATATCCCTCTGCATCAACAATAGTGTCTTCAATAAACTTTTTGGGGTAGTATTTAGAACATCGTCCATTCTTCATACATTGTGAGGTCACGCGAGCAAGCCCACAGGGTCCATGCATCATATGTGCCCTAACCAATTTGTATAAATTGGGATGAACAGTCGGGTCGGGAATTTCAGCAGAAATGATCTTGTCTATGTCAGATGGTGTTGGGTATTTGCTCTTAGGGTGTAGGAATATCAAGATGTGAGCATGTGGCAATCCGCGCTTTTGGAATTCGATGGTGTACATATCTATTAAATTGAAAGTTAGTTCGATGTAATATTTTGGTACTACACAGACACATGATTGAAAAGTAGTATAATTAAATGAAACAACTTACATGCAATCACTTTTCCCACGACATGGTGTTTTGTAATATCATCCATGAGGGTATCAAACTTTATTTTGAAAACTTTTGAAATGATATCTGGCCTATCATGGGGTTGTAGACCTGTGCCTGACAATGCTCTTTTAATTTCAGGCCAATTTGGGTTGCAGGTAAAAGTAACAAATAAATCAGGGAATCCCAATTGACTTGAAATGGCCATACCGTCAAAATATAGTTGATCCATATATCTCTTGCTACCAACAAATGTTGATGGCAGAACAACTCGTTTTCCTCGCTTTTGGTGTTCATTTCTTGTATCGCAATCAGTTTGAGCGGCCAAATTATTATATTTGCCCACTCTTAATTTCGACTGATTATCTCTCAACCAATTCAGTCGTTCGGGTTCCATCATAGCATAGCCGTCGACTAAGAATTGTTGAAATAGGCGTCTTGAGTAAAGTAGTGTTTTTGCCTCTTTGCGACGTTGTTGTAACCGGTAAGAAAACCAATCCTTAATGCTTTGACGGTTTCTCTTAGTGACCTCAGTTTCATGGCGATATCTGTGCATTATATTTTTCCTGTAACCATCTTCCCCATAAGGAAATATAAGAGGATACTGATAAGCCAAATATGCTGGGTGAAACTCATCTATTCGTTGCAAACCACCATTGCGGCGCTGAATTAAGATGTCCCTTTTATCAGCAGAATCAATGTCTCCCACAATGAGTGCAGCCACTTCTGAGACAGTAGGTTTGTTGTAAACACGGGCATCTTCGGATCTATCAGAAATAAGCCTGAGTTTTAAATCTGTGAAAGAATTTGTCCTTAAAACATCCCTTGCCATTCTAAAAGCTTTGGCATGAACATTGTGCTGATCTAACATCATCTTGAGCTTTTTGACAACCGGTCGCTCGATGCCTTTGTTGTCCCTGTTTATTTTTCGCAGCCATGAATAAATAGTTTAACATAATTTTTGTATAAAACAATTGTGTAATTATGTCTGAGCATGCTTACTTGAAACATTTTATTTTGTGTTCAACTTCATTGTCCGTGTCATAGATGTATAATTGAGCATATTGCGGAGGTTGCCCTGTTTCTGGCAGCAGTGTACCAATTCGATGACAGGTCTGACCCTGCAGTCTCAAAGTAGGGGGTCCACCTCTTTTAGAATATGTTGTGTCGAACTTCATTCCAGGGGAAGTGAATGAGAACATTGCGTTGTATGTTCGTATGTTAGCCTGGTAGTTTTTACTATCTGAATATGTGTTATTAAATAGAAGATCTTGCAACACCTGTGGAGGTTGCTCAAGGAACGGAAGAACAATTTTTCCTCCACGGCAACAACGATAAAAGCGAGGAGTTGCTGTAATTTTGTGTCTATTCACTTTTTCTTGGTACCACATACATGCTTGGCAGTGTGCGCATTCATAACTTTGGTCGCCAATATCGTAATATTCTGAAAAAAGAAACCACAATTCTGAATATGTCTATCAACAGAAGAAGTGTACATCATTTGGTTATCAGTGTATGATATGGAAATACCTTGAAGATGGGCCTCCTGTAATTGTGCCGGGTCTGAATCTTCGTCAGAACTGGAACTACTAGAAGAATTTAAATTATTGTCAGAGTTGGAGTCATCATTGTCTTCATAATGAGATTCAACAGACACATTATGATTTGAGGTAGATGGATGATCCATGGACTGACTTGACATATTATAATTTGAAGTAGATGCATGATCCATGTTCTGACTTTGACTAACAATGTTGTTCGTATTTTGAACCCTACTAACTTCAGTATTGAACAAATTTCTCAATCTTTTTCTGTTATCCAAGATTATTTTCCTTCTCTTTCTAGCCATAGCCGTTTCAATAGTGGTTTCATATGTTACAGAAGATGTAAAATTATGATTTAAATGGGAAGTGAGGTTGCTTGATCTGACACGGTTTCGATAATCCCTCTTTGCTTTAAGAATAAGCTTTCTCCTCTTTCTTGCAATGGATGTTTGAGGAGCAGTGTTTTTAACAACATCTGTTTCCATCACAAACACAAAAGTAGGATGAATAATAATACTACAAATAAGATTGATTTGTATAGATTTATGCACACAATATGAGATGTATAGCATGCTACTTCATGATTTTGAATACTAAAAGTTTACAGTTTCTAATTGAAGGGGAATTGGTGGGTTCAAATGTCATGAATGCAGTATTGATTTTAATTTTTCTTTGATACTTGAATATATATGAAATTGGAACTGAATATGAATAGAATGATGGTTATAGATTTAAATTACTACTTATCCCTCCCTTATAACTGTTGTGTGTGTTAAATGTATTTAATTTAATCTATACAGGTTATTTATAATATTTTATTTGATGGATGTGTTACTCTTTTAAAAAGACTTTAAGTCAAAACTAATATTATAAGTAAATAGAAACTGAACAGTTAACCCACTTTCTGCATGTACCAAGTACTTGTTTCCTATTGCACTGAATAGAAGTTTAGCATTGCAACTGCCTGCGGTTAGGGTTCCGACAATGGCATCTTCACACGGTGGTCCTTCTGTGCGTATTCCCTCTGATGATGAAAATGATTTCAGGTATGAGTAGATAATTTTATTTCACCATTGCTTTGCGGTAGAAAATAGGGTATACCGGTATACAAAATATGGTAGTGTGGTAATAACACTTAACAACATTTAGTGATGGGTGTAGTATCAATATAGCGCAATGTTGTATTATGTGTGGTATTTGTCAAGAAATCAAATGTGACTGAATGACTATTGTTGGTTTTTATTGTTGGATTTCATATCCCGTCGTTGCTCGGCATATGACTATTGCTTAGTAAAGAATGCTTCATATGCGGTTTGTTTTTAATCCATATTTGATGTTGGAACAGCGATGATCAGGCAATGGAAATCATAGAAGATTTGGTAAAGGAAACAGGGTACGATCCTAAGGTGGAAAGAAAACGCAGGAATAAACAGCGCAATGTCACTGCTGATCGTGTTGTGACGAATGTTGATGTTGTCGCACAAAATAGCGCAATGGTTAACAGCAATCCCAATGCAGGACCTGTAAAGATAAAAGAGGAATCAACAGACATTGACACAAATGAAATCAAAGTTTCTGAAGTTGGTGAACCAAGTGGATCAAAAGAGGGTAAGAAACAAAAGGGTAAAGTGGTGAAAAAAGCAAAGGTCGGTACAGACATTACTGTAGACAGTTCTACAGGGGCTCAAAAATTTTTCTGGAACACCCATGTTACAAATGCTAAATCTACACAGCAGAATGTAATGGTAAGGAGATATTTGAATATTTGCAGCATGTTATTGAAAATGTAAATAGTATATATCGTTAATAGTTACCTTATTTCTTGTATGCAGCATTTCCCTAAGGAAATCGCCAAAAGATGCCTCCGTCGCTTTCAAGATGAAATCAACCTGCTGGATGTGAGGACGAAGAACATTGTTACCTGTCAGGTTCACAAAGCTAACAGAAAAGGAATACCCCAGCCATATGAAAAGTACATGGCCCTGGGATGGTACGAATTCGCCAAATCTCTTAACCTGCGTAATGGGGATACAATAGCGTGGAGTATGCTGCGATTCTCTCCGTATATCTATGTGAAGGTTGAAAGACAATGAAGAAACTGCTGCTATTTGCAAACCGCGTACTATACCCGAATTTTAATGGTTACATTATATGTTGGGAATGTTATTTTGGTACATTGTGTTATATATATTCTGCTACATGTTATTTTGTAAGCACTTTATCCAAAATGTGAACACAGTAATATTGTGACCACTGGAAGATCTAATCTATAATCGTTTTCAGGACAAATTTTTTAAGTTCTCCTATTATATTCTATTAATCCACTCTGATATGCTGTTAGTTAAAATGAAATCTGTCCCATAATATTGTATCAACATTATAGTAAGATCAGACATAAAATTATTTATTGATAGTTAACATAGTCAAATGTTAAAAGTCCTGGTGTTTGTTTGTGAGACACAATCCATGTTTTAGTTTACAATGCAATGACAGAAAACTTAAATTCTGCTAATCCAAACAAACCGTTCTTTGCAACATCATTATTGTAACTAACATTAAAAATAATAAAAAAGGAGCACCGCGTTATAAGAGGTATAGTTAAAATGGAATGTTTGATATATGATCAAAAAGAATCAAAATAATTAATAATAGTATATATAATATGTAGTTCAATTTGAATCATTTGAATATAATAAGCCAAAGAAACCATTGATAATTCTTAAATCAAATTGAACATAACAGAAGCACATAGCCAGTATTCATGCACTAATTATTACAGAAAATGAAATCACACACATGATTAAAAGCAAAGGAAACTAACATTCAGTTTTTATAACAAACACCTAAGCAAAACACACACAAAATAAAAATATTCCTAATCAATCTTCTCCATTTTAATTATCTTCTTCAGCTTGTTTGATGACAGTTCCCCATCAATAGATTCACTTGATGCAGCAGGAAGATGTCTCTTACCACCAGGTGTAACAGCATCCGGCTTGTGTTCAGATGTAATTTCCAGGTCCTGCAATGCCACGATGAAGACTATTAGTTAGGAATAGTGATATAAATGTAAGTCGGTAAGTGTTAGTAATATTGATCTAAATGTAAGTAGGTAAGTGTGTTGCAGTGAGACTTACTGTAACCAATTCACAGTCTTCATTGGCATCTGTTTTAGCTTCATCAACACTCTCTTTAATCTATATATTGTTAAACACAGTTTTCAATATAACATAATCACAGGAAAAGCAAAAAAATGCATACACAGTTTAAAATTTCTACCTCCAGAGTATCAGGTACGACAGTTTGGATTGGAATAGGTTCCTTGAGAATTTACCAAAGAAAAACAAAATCAGGCCAAAAATTGTTATAATATGAAGTCCTCTTTTATAAAACAAATGTCAGTTTATTAGAGCTGACCTCATCTGTTCCCCATTTTTCCTTAAGTTGCTGGATAATAGGATCATTTTTTATAATCATAACGACGGAACAGTTCTTCCAGCGTGGATGCCACTTAACCTTCATAGCCATTTCCAACTTCAACAACTGATCAAGTGCTAACGGAAAGTCCAATGGATCAGTAATTCCAGCCTATTTAAACAACTGGCCATATTAGTGTACACAGAGTATTGAAAAGTACATTCTAATTCGTCTGCACAATAAAAATATAACCTGAATCATAGTGTTACGAAGTTGCGATGCAGATAAACCCAACAGCATTTCACATTCTCTGTTCCAGAAGACAAAATTGCAGCTTTGGCCCCCGTGAGTAACCTCAATTTCAATCTTATACCTGAACATCATAAGAAGTCGTTCCGTTAAAAAAGCCGACAACATAGAAACATCAAAAACATGACAGAAACAACATCTATTAGGTGAGAACAACTAAAACCTAAGGACTTCAGCCATGGTTTCATGACCAGATTCACACTCAAAGGGGGGGCTGTCCCCGCGCGCTATAGATTGACACATATGGCAGGCACGATAGAACCATCCAAACGGAGATGCTACTAATAATTTTGTTGTAGCGACAGTAGCGCAAAATGTAACCTGGACAAATAGCCGCCAAAATCAGAAACATGTGACACACTAAACAATGAGGTTATAATTACGATAATATAGGAAAATAGAAAGACATACATCCGTAAGTTGAATAATCTCAGCAATAGGCAAAACAACAGCCTTTGAGAACAATTTTTGGACAGGAGTGAGCTGTTGATTTTCAGAACTTTGGGAGGAATATTGGGAATTCCCTCCAAGTTGGTCAGACAGGGTTACCTTGCTCTCCTCAGGCATTCTGCAGAGCATGGATCATTTTCAAATTCATACATGAAAAAATAATTGCATAAAATGGATGACACTATCAACATACCTATCAATAAAGTCTTTCATGATCGGAAAATCAGCATCAACACATAAAAGGCTCACATTGT